>NC_086153.1:207693322-207996352 GCF_035149785.1 Candoia aspera
TTTTGTTTTGCTTGGTCTTCTTTTTTCATGTCCTGTTGATTAGCAGGAGCACTGATGGCCCTGGTCATCTCTGTGTGTCCTCAGCATCTGAGGCTGGTGAAAGAACAGATGGTTTCAGGTTGCCTTTGAACTGTTTTGGAGGGTTTGCAGAAGGCAGAAATACCCTTAATTTGCCAATCAGTTGGACAAAGTGTGACAGAGGTAAAACCAAAATGAATTTTTTTTTATTTAAAAAAGGCTGGATGCAAAGCTTTCAGACATTCATCATTGCTGGGCTGGAGGTAAGAACTTCCAAATTACTATTAGCCAGTTTTATAGAAAATGGATGCCTGCTACACATGATAATAAGTATGCATGGCAATCTTTATTCCCAGGTTTTAATAGGCATAATCAATGGGATTATTTTATTGGTTTGCTTTTTTGACATTGGAAGCTTGAAGTCAGCTGGAGGGACTCATTTGGCTTTTACTATTTTTCAGCTGAAGAACAGGGTATAAATGCTCTAAATAAATTATAAATATATGTTAAATGCTTTAAATAAATTATAAATAAAACGCTGTGAATAAATTATAAATAATATTTATTTATTATTTATTATTAATAAATAAATAACCTCACTGAATTTCCATTGTTCCAGGTAACTAGCATTTCAATGGTTTTTAGTTTGTGAAGAGGAGTTGGCACCAAATTATGCATACTTGAATCTCATTGATTTCCCACAGAAATGTGTGCAACTTGGCATAGGATGGCATCTCAGTGTAATTATTAGTAGATTTAAGCAAATAGGTAATTAAAGGGAGCAGTTTCCTGGCTTGGTAAATATAGGCAACATTTTCACTAGCATCAATAATACATTGTCTTAGTAACAAGTGCCAGTTATTATTTTGCTATTTAGCCTTGTTAACTATTGCTCATTTAATATCCTGTAAAAATTAGAATCCCTTTTCCTCTAACTTAAAGTCATTAATAGAGTCAACACATAACAGATGCTGACTAATACATCTGGTCTCAAGTGGCTGATCCTGGAATCAACCTGGAGAACCAGGCTATTTAATGAATGAATGAATTAATTAATTCAATATTAATGTTACTGTTGTTTTAAACTTTAAGTGACAGCCTGCTCTTCCACCAGTCTAGAGAAGACAACTCTGAGATATGCCACCTGAGGCCTATTGACCTGAAGGGATAGTGGGAAGGGGAGACAACAAAACAGTGCAAATTGAGGTTTGTTTATTCAGAATTGAATCTCACTGCATTTAGTATCCCTTAGTAGGTGCATTACAGAAGGTAGCCAAAGTCATATTATTTCTCCTGAATGGGAGAGTTTGCAAATTATTTTTCACTTTCCAGATATCATTCCATCCACTAAACAGTGCAATAGATGCAGCTGTGGAGATAGGATTGTCAATTATTTTACACAAACTTGAACCTGTCTGTTAACAATTTCTGTATATCATTATTGGTAGTAGTAGCAATGCTTGAATGCCAAACTATGCAAAATCAAGTGATTTATAAATAAAGCATAGCAACAAGTCAAAATCCTTTTTATTTATTTGTTCCATTAGCAACTCTTCATATGGAAGGGAACTTCTTTTACCAGCATGGATCTTGTTGTATTCTCATCAACATGTAAATGGTAGTAAGAATTGTAGATTCTTTAAGCCAGATAATATATGTATCATATATACAGACATACCTACATTATATATAATAAGATCGTGAGCGTTTTTGAAAAGAAGGATTCAAGTCTTCATGTTTTTTTTTAACTCCTGATTTTTAATGTGCTGTTTGGACTTTATTTAGCTATTCAGGATATCATATTCATTTTTTTCTTTCTTTCTTTTTTTATAATAAACATGTCTAGTCAAAGAAAGCATTAATGAAGCAATTCCCCAAATAAAACAGCCCATCATATCTGAGTTGCAGCAGAGAGAAGTGTGGTCTTTGTAGTTTAATCAAGATCACAATACTTGTTGTGAGCGTCTGTCATCTTTAATTTTACGGCACTTCATTTCAGAGTGGGACTGCCAGGGTCACATGCAATTAAAACACAGGCAAGATTTGTCTTGTGAAATCTTCACATAAAAAGTAATGTGTTACTCTATTTTAACTTTCCTACTGAACTCTATGAACTCACTAATTACTTTTCCCCCTCTTGTCACCTTTTTGATATGACTTGGATTTTACAGAAGAGAGAAGTTTGGAATATTTCTCTCCCACTCCATATCATGCTTATGTTTGAGGATCACAAAATTAAACATCCCCCGGGGGGGAGGGGAGGGGGGGAGGAATCTAAGTATTACTGCTACACTTTCAGAGGGATGGATGGATCAAATCCAAAGAAATAACCATTAATCTGCTTAACTAGGGCAGGTAGAAGTGCAATAGAAAATGGACGATTTTATTGAGGCCAATCACATGAAACAGTGCTTAGTCTTTTCAGGAAAAGGAGGTTAAAAAGAGACATTAGTGTAGCGGACTATAAAAAGCAATAAAGTCCAATGCCCATGTGCTTCCTTTATAGCCCAAGCTCAGTTGTAATGTTTTGGCAATTGGTAAATTGCATGGACCCTTATTAACCTTATTGATAAGGAGCTTAGGGAAGTCCCACTCAGTCTGTTTTTTCCATTCTCTTTTTCTTTTCCATCTACATTCCTGCTCTCTTTAAATGGATAGCCTACATGTCACACAGCAAAGGGCTGTGCCTGCATTCAAGGCCAGTGTGTTAGGTAGTAGTACGGCACACAAGAACTGCAGAACAGAAGAGGAGTATAAGGTAGGAAGGGCAGAGAGGGGCATTCTCCCTAGAAGTATTCCTATTGCTCATTCCTCCATACAGTTAGAAACTGGAGATCATGGTGCATAGTTGCTGATTTTTGATGCATGACCAAAAAGTTAGACGTATTTTGGAAACAGTACTTCCTGCAGTTTATTCAAAACTCAGCTCCTACCTGATGTAATGATTGCCTATTCCAATAAAAGGAGTCTCATCAGTAATTACTAGAGAAAACTAATTTATTGAATGAATAGTATGCAAAGTACGAAGAAAGCTGAGAATGAGCAAAAGCGCGCCAATTACAAACTTAAAAAGCCTTGCTCCCGTTGCGAACCCTCCCCTCAGGCTAGCATAGCAACCACCCACCCCAGATGCTAGCAACCGTTAGAATCGGCCTGAGAAAGTAACCTTGAACAGCAGAGATAACCCAAACATACATTCCAGAAGATCACAAGTCAGCACAAAGGAAATTTACCAGCGTGGCCAGGCAGGCACGCAACTGCAGATATGACATGTGAAACGTTACGAGGAACCATAAACATCGGAACGGGAACATGACATACCGCCCCCCCACAAAGAAAAAAAACTTAATTGTTAAGGCGCAGGTTTATCAGGGTAAGCAGCATGAAACTGAGCAACCAAGTGGGGAGAGCGCACATGTTGTGCAGGGACCCACTCTGGATGAGAGAAATGCTTCCAGCGAATCAGATATTGCAGAGTGGAATGGAAACGTCTAGAGTCTAGTATTTCCTTGACTTCGAAATGTTGTTGACCATCAATCATTATGGGGGGAGGTGCAGGCGGCTCAGGATGCCAATGGGTAGACTCCACGAATGGTTTAAGCAAACTGCAATGAAAAACAGGGTGTAAGCGCTTGAGATTGTGAGGTAAGTCCAACTTAAAGGTAACAGGATTAATCTGAGCAACAATAGGAAATGGACCTATGAACTTGGGCGCCAGTTTTTTGGATGGTTGAGGGGATTTGATGTATTTGGTGGAAAGGTATACTCTATCCCCTGTTTGAAAAAGAGGTTGTGGTGCCCTTTTTTCGTTGGCATGTCGTTGATAAGTGGCTTGAGCATCGGCTAAAGCTTGCTGTAGTTTTGGCCAGGAATCTGCCAGTTGTGAGGCCCAATCGGTCGGGGAGGTGGGCGAAGTAGACGGTGGAGGCAATTCAGGAATAGGGACAAAGTCATGGCCAAATACAGTACGAAAGGGCACCGCCCCAGTACTTTGATGCACAGTATTATTGTAAGCAACTTCAGCAAATGGCAGGAGGTCTACCCAGTTGTCTTGTTGATAATTAACAAAAGCACGTAAATATTGCTCCAACGTGGCATTAACCGCCTCAGTATTCCCATCTGTTTGGGGATGAAAAGCCGTGGATAGCGCCTGTTTAGTGCCCAATAGTTTCATAAATTCTCGCCAAAAGCGTGAAGTAAATTGTGTTCCTCTGTCGGTCACCAAGCGGGCGGGGCTACCGTGTAATCTGTACACGTGAACTAGAAAGAGGCGTGCCAGCTGTTGTGCAGATGGTAGAGACGCACAAGGGACGAAATGAGCTTGCTTCGAGAAAAAATCCTTAACAACCCAAATGACAGTCTTTCTCTGGCTAGGAGGTAGATCCACAATAAAATCCATAGAGATTTCCTCCCAGGGGTGGGAGGGATTGGCCACTGGCTGCACAAAGCCCTGGGGTTTCCCCCCTTTTCGTTTTGCAGTAGCACAGACAGGGCAAGACTTGACATAGGCTTTTACATCTCGCCGGAGGGTTGGCCACCAGAACTGTCGACGCACTAGATGAATAGTTTTTGTAAAGCCAAAATGCCCAGCTGTTTTATCGTCATGAGACCTGAATAGCACGGTTTTGCGCAAGGTTACAGGCACATAGAGGCGATCATCTTTCCATGCCAAACCTTGCTTCAAAGTAACCGTGCTCTGATTGTTTTGCAACCAAGTATCCGATTTCAACTCTGGCAGAAACCTTTGTTGCAAATCTGCAGGAACGGATACATGTATCGCTCTAGGACCGGCAGGGGTGTCAGGTTGCTGCGCTCGCGTCTGACTGCGAGTGACTGCTGCTAGTGCCATTTGGGAATCTGTCCAGAGGGTTCCCACCACATCTGGGGCTGTTCCTGAATCCTGGGGTTGGCGCGACAGTGCATCAGCTAAAAAGTTTTTCTTTCCCGGAATGAATCTGAGTTTAAAATCAAAGCGGCTGAAGTACTGAGCCCATCGCACTTGCTTAGGGCTGAGTTTACGAGAGGCAGTAAGGGACTCCAAGTTTTTATGATCAGTCCACACTTCAAAAGGGTGTGCTGCCCCCTCCAATAGATGCCTCCAATTCTCCAAAGCGGCTTTCACCGCAAAAGCCTCCTTCTCCCAAACATGCCAGTGTCTCTCTGTCTCAGAGAATTTACGTGACAGATAAGCACAAGGCTTTAATTGTCCTTGCTCATTGCCTTGCAATAAGAGGGCACCAATAGAAAAGTCTGAGGCATCGACTTGCACCACAAATGGTTTGTCAGGATCGGGGTGTTGCAAGATTGGTTCAGAGGTAAACAGTCGCTTGAGTTGGTCAAACCCTGTTGACAAGCAGGCGTCCATTTTAGGAGTGCCCCTGGATTCTTTGATTTGCGGGTGTCTCCCACACCCTTTGTTTTGAGTAATTCGGTTAGGGGTAAGGCAATCTCAGCAAATTTTTCCAAAAATGGACGATAAAAATTCGCAAATCCGAGAAACGATTGCAGCTGTTTGCGTGTGCGTGGGGGCTCCCATACTAAAATAGCCTCAATTTTGGCAGGATCCATTTCAATGCCTTTATCTGAAATCCTATACCCCAAATAATCAATTTGTGTTTGATGAAATGCACATTTGGATAGCTTGGCATACAAGTCAGCCTTTCTCAATTTGGTTAACACTTGCCTAACCAATTGCACATGTTCCCTCATGGTTTTTGAATATATTAACACATCATCTAAATAAACCAAAACCCCATTGAACAAGTGGTCGTGCAAGACCTCATTTATCAACTGCATAAAAACCCCAGGTGCCCCAGCCAATCCAAATGGTAACACTTTATACTGAAAAGCCCCAAATGCACAATTAAAAGCTGTTTTCCATTCATCCCCCTCCCGAATGCGAATGCGATAATACGCCTCCCTTAAGTCCAATTTAGAGAAGATTTTCCCCCCCGCCAAATGGGCTAACATTTCCTTGATGACCGGGAGGGGAGATTTGTTTAATAGGGAGACTGCATTTAACCCACGGAAATCCGTGCATAGTCTTAAAGTTCCGTCTTTCTTTGATCTAAAGAGTACTGGAGCACCCACTGGTGAATTGGCTGGTTCTATGAAGCCCCGCTGTAAGTTTTTGTCTATGAATTCACGAAGAGTAGCCAATTCCTTTGGGGTCATTGCATATACCCTTGGTTTGGGCAACTTGGCATTGGGAAGAATTTCAATGGCACAGTCAGTTTTCCGATGAGGCGGCAGCCGATCTGCCTCCTTCTCCCCGAACACATCGGCAAAGTCCTGGTATTGGTCCGGGAGCCCTTCCAATGGTACAGCGAGGGTATGCAGCATTGACAGTGCTGCCCTCCCCACATTGGTATCCTCCTCCTCATCATCCCCAGGAGGGGCTTTATAGAACCCATCTGCAAAAGTAACAGTTCGGTGTACCCAGTTTATACTAGGGTTCTGTTGAACAAACCAAGGCATCCCCAGAATGACCAAGGGACCACCCACCGGTGCAACTACAAAGGGCAACTTTTCCCAGTGGCTACCCAGTTGCAAAGCCACTAACGCTGTAGACTGGGTGACTGGTTTTCCCCCCGAGATAGATCCATCCAATTGGGTGAAAATCATGGGACGTTTCAACGGGAAGGTGGGTAACTCCAAAGCAGCTACTACATCAGGATGCATTAAGGAACGTGAGCATCCAGAATCAATCATAGCCCATAGTTCCACAGTTTTTGTAGGGGAACCGAGCTTAAGTCTCACAGTTAACGTTGGGAAATTTCCACTCACCGAGACATGATCGCGCCCCTCTTCTTCCACCTGCTCTTTGGCGCTTTTTAGAGCAGGTGGCTGGAGTTTTCCGCCGGTTGGGAGGCTTCTTTTTCATCTTGCCCACCATAAAACAAGTCTGCATCCTCCACCAGCTCTGCTACTGTCGCTTTCAGCTTCCTCGGTGCCACTGGTGATTTCCCGCCCGATCTGTCTCTCCGTTCCTCTGGCTTCCTGCGGGGACATGCAGCTGCCAGGTGCCCCTCCTTACCACACCGCAGGCACAATCCTTTGGCAAAACGGCTTTCTTTTTCTTCTTGCCACGACCGTCTCACTGGTTTGCTAGCAGTAGCTGCTGGCCTTGTAGGTTTCCCCATCGCTTGTTGTTTGGGACCTCTTTTAGTTTGAGTATACTTAGCTTGGGCTTGCTCAACCTTCGCAGCCAATTGTATCCACTCATACAGCGTTGCTGGGTCGTCCCGTACAACCGCCCATCGTAGTATATCTGGTCTTAGTCCATCTTTGAACATCTCTACAAGGGTGGTGGCAGACCAATCCTGTACTTTGCCGGAGAGTGCTTGAAACTCCAGCGCATAATCCGAGACTGATCTGGAGCCTTGAACCAACTCCCTTAGGGCTACCTTTGCTTTTTCCTCAGCTAGAGGATCACCAAAATGCATTTTCATTGCCCACATGAAATCATCAAAGCAATCCAACTCCAAAGCGTCCATGTCAACCAGTCTCACGAACCAGTCTGCTGCCCTCTCCTCTAGTTGGGTCGCGACAGCATTAATCTTAGCCCGCTCCGAACGAAACACGCTCCCAAACTCTTCCATATAGCTGTGTGCATTCGTCAAAAAAAATGACAGCTTTGTGGGATCCCCATTAAACTTCACATTAAAGTCTCGATATCGGACCCGGGTTGGGCTATCGTGTCTCTTTTTGTGCTTAGCCCTTCGTGGCTGTGGTGGCTCTTCCTCCTGCCCCTCTGGCGCTATTTCTTGAGCCTCTGCCAGTCGAAGTTTCACACGTCTCCCCCCCTCCCGGCTCCGTCCTCTCTCCTTCTGCTCCCTACTTGGGGAAGGTAAGGAGGCTTTCTTTGGAGGCCTGCTCGGCGGGGGCCCTCCCCCCCAATATTTCCGTTGCTTTCCCTGTTTGTCTACGGGGGAAGGGGGGGTTGGGGACGCGGAGGTGTCAGGAGAGTCACTACCTTCTTCACCTCCCATCTTTTCCTTTTTCTGAGTGTCCCTGGTAAAGGTTAACTTTGCCAACAAATCCTCTATGGATTTCATCCTCGCCTCCAGCTGCTGGGATTTCTCTGTCTCCATCTCCGTAGGTGTCACTGCTCTTGTCCTTTTGGTGATCTGCACGGTCGGAAACAGCGAGGAATACACCGGCTTGGCTGGGGCTGGTGGCGACCCATACAAGGGTCCCTCCGTCTTCTTGACTACCACTGACTTCACTGCCTTCTCCGTATCGCAACTGGAATCCGTTGCCTCGGAGAGGTCATCCGACCCTGGCGTGAGAGTCCCCTCTCTCCGCGGTCCCATGGGCTCTTGTTCCCCACCTCTGGAGAGCTGACTTTCCCCCGAGCCGGTGGTTGAGGTTGGGGCAGTTTCAGTCATCGCTAATTAAACTCCTCACAGGAAACTGGATGGATGCTAGCAGACTGATATTAAAGATTCTCAGCTTTATGTAATGATTGCCTATTCCAATAAAAGGAGTCTCATCAGTAATTACTAGAGAAAACTAATTTATTGAATGAATAGTATGCAAAGTACGAAGAAAGCTGAGAATGAGCAAAAGCGCGCCAATTACAAACTTAAAAAGCCTTGCTCCCGTTGCGAACCCTCCCCTCAGGCTAGCATAGCAACCACCCACCCCAGATGCTAGCAACCGTTAGAATCGGCCTGAGAAAGTAACCTTGAACAGCAGAGATAACCCAAACATACATTCCAGAAGATCACAAGTCAGCACAAAGGAAATTTACCAGCGTGGCCAGGCAGGCACGCAACTGCAGATATGACATGTGAAACGTTACGAGGAACCATAAACATCGGAACGGGAACATGACACCTGAACCAAATTTGCTAACTTCTAATTTCAATTAATGAGCACCTAGAACACAAGTTTGAGAGCCAGTTTGGTGTAGTGGCGATGGCACCAGGCTAGAAACTGGGAGACCGTGAGTTCTAGTCCTGCCTTAGGCACAAAGCCAATGACTTTGGGCAGTCCATTTCTCTCAGCCCTAGGAAGCAGGCAAGGGCAAATCAGTTCTGAAACCTTCCCAAGAAAACTGCAGGGACATGTGCAGACAGTCATCAGGAGTCAAGACTGACTTGAAGGAACCAAAATATATGATATAGAACACAAGTGGCAGAACACCAAGGCTCTTCACTACAGTCTGGATTAGGGATGTGCATGCTTCCAATATAATTGGGAAAGGGGCTTTGGAACATGCATGAACACCAGGGCAATATGTCTTTTTTCTAGCTAAAGCCCAGCTGTGTTGAAGAGCTGACTCATAGTGATGGTGACCTTAATAGTTATTCTTCCTTTTGGAGTGGTAAAGAGAGGAAAAGAACTGCTCACACTTTCAGACTCCATAGCCAGGACTGGAAAATTCCTCTCCATTTACTTGCTTTTTTTTTTTTTTTTAAACTGAGATAGATCTAAGATATCTTTGCACTTTTCTCATTTTCACAGGCAACTTCGATTTCTAGGTCCCAGTTTTCCTAGCAAACCACATATGAGCTCGCCTTCTCTTGAAAGGAACCTATTGCCATCTTGTTCAGGCTATTTCATTCTTTTAGTTATGATTGGAAGAACTCAATAGGAAAACGTAAGAGGAGCAAATACAATTTTAATCCACATAGACAGAAACAGATGCATTAGAATGTGACATGGAAAGAGGTTAGAGAAAAATTCAAAGCCCAGCAGTAAGTTATAGGAGATGCACTAGGAGAATAAAGCAAAGGCTAAAAGATGCCCCCAAATGGGAGAGGTGAATTGAAGTAGGAATTGGGTCTTACTACTGAACAAAGCTGAAGAAAGGCACTCTTAGCAGATGTGTAAGGAAGTTGCCTTAGAACTTTTTACATTAAATAGAAGCAGCTCTCCAGATTTTCAGACTGGAGTTTTTTTCATTCTTCCCTGCAGATGACCAGGTTTGGTCATGGCACTGGTTCTCAAACATTTTGGTCTCAGGACCCCTCTACATTCTTAAGATAATTGAGGACCCCAAGCTTTGGTTTATGTGGGTTAATATCTATTGATATATACTGTATTAAAAATTAAAACTGAGAAATGTTAAAGTATTTATTTATTTGACTTCATGGACCCCTCCCCCAAAGGGCCTTGGAGACCCCCAGGTGTCCCCAGACCACACTTTGAGAACCGCTGGGTTAGGGAATCTTCTGCCTGTAAAGTACTTGCTTCGCCACTGAGCTACAATCTATTCACTAGACCAGCTATGGGGTATATGATATATAGTGGGAATTACAGTTCAGTAGTACCTAAGAGTTATAAGCACCCCACCCATGCCTTAAGATGGTCTGTGCCAGGGTTCCTTCAAGCGTCTGCGTAATCAAAAGGAGGGCAACCAGGCTTGGCCTGAAAAAATCCAGATGGCCATTAGAATGGTAGAAAACTGTTACAGTTTTTGCTGCTATCTAGGGATTCTAGGGACATTATATTTAGGGATATTGCAACCCAGATCTAGTAGACCCACTAAAAGGAATCTACTAATCATTGCTTTCCTGAACATTATTATTGTGTAAAGCATTACTGGGTAATTGTATGCTTCTGTTTTCTTTTCTTTCATTCTCTCCCCCTTTCTCTCTGTCACACACACTCCAAAGAACAAAACAAAACAAAACCCTGATGCATTTTATGAAGGTGAGTATGCTGTATCACCATTCCTACGAATACCCTTCCTCAAAATTCAGTGAATTAAGTTTGCAGTGAGCAGTGAATAGTTATTTAACAGCATCGGCAGCCTTGTCAGTTAGGATCTTTTAAATGTCATACTTTACATTTGCCCTCCACATTTCCCCTGATGCCTCCACCAGCCTGCCATGATGGCTACCGCAAGATTAGCACAGGCTGTGTTATGTGACTTATGGGATCCAGATGTGTGAATCAGCAACTCCACATCAAATCTCACCCTCACATTTTCCTAGCGGGACTGCTGGGAAGATGTATGGGTCAAATATTGCCATCATGGGCCAGCTTCCACTTCCCATCCCAAATCAGCAGGTGAGGGTTGGATGCATCATTAAGCTATCTGAAGCACAGTACCTTCCAGAGATCTGCTTTAGTTCAGTTGCAGGTGCCAACAAATCTCTAATAGGAAAAAGGAACAGTCATTATACTGCCTGATTATAAGTCCATTGGGAGAACCCAGTTAAACTGGGCAAGGTTGGTTTCCCTCCCCCCATTTCATCCTGAACTGCCTGAAATTTTCATTTTCACAATGACGGAATGGGAAATTGTCATCTTTTCTGCGCTCAGCTGCCTCTGTATTTTCATAATCTGAATGATTCAATATCACTGTCTGGCAGCGTGAATCACAGCATGCCCCCATGCTTGCCTCTTTTTCAATTATATCTAAGAGGAAGACTGCTGGAAACCCACTTTTTTCATCTTCCACAGGACCCCAAAAGTGCCAGATCTCATTTCAATGTAATATGAAATGGTATGTTACAAGAGATGTTAACAAGATGTTGAAAGATACAATCTATTCTGAGAATGCACTGCATTATGGTATAGGATAGGCACTCTACCAATGCATGTTTTAGGAATACCAACTTAATACTGCAAAGAGGCTTTTATACTTAAACCCCGTGATAGTTATTTTATGACCTGCACACACCCTATTCACCCACGTGTGAACCAGATCAGAAGATTATTTTGCACTGTTAACAAAAAGATTGCAAACAGAATATAACATTCCAGTTATATTAAAGCAGAAATGGACGTTGTTCCTATCAGTACCATATATGCATAGAATTAAGTCTGAATGAATTCACTGAGAGTTATTCCTGTATATGTGTGCACTGGAATTTAGCCTGCTTGCAAATCAGTGCAGGAAGCATGAGTGGGGCCAATAATAGAGGCAATAATAATTTATTTCTAGACAAATCAGTTGATAGAGACTTCAGGGCCTTGTGGGTTTCCCTCAAGTTATTTTCAGAAAGTTTCAGCTGAATAATTTTTCATGCAATGACATTCTTAGGGCATGATCATATGAAATATATTTAATTCTATTGAATTTGAATTTTTATAAATTAAATGTTTGTCCTGGCCTCAAGTGCTGCCCTTTGTATGAAAAAGGTTGCATATCCTCTGTCTAGATCAGTGTTTCTCAACCTTGACAACTTTAAGATGTGAGGACTTCAACTCTCAGAATTCCCCAGCCAGCATTCCAAGGACACCCCTGTGGATCCAATGCATGAAAAAGAGGTGAGAATCCTGTTCCTCTAATTATGGCTGCAGCTCATCTGAATTTCAATTTCAAAAGCCCATAGCAAGCAATCCATTCAGAGTATAACAGGTCTTGCCAGGAAAGAAAAACACTAAAAAGAAGGATGGTACAGAATGAGAGAGAAAGAAAGGGAGGGAGGGAGGGAGGGAGGGAGGGAAGATGTTTTGCTGCCTTTTGGCCCAATATGTTACTGCATGTATCTGTGACCTGTGGTCCCTGATCCAAGCAGCCCCAAACCTTGAGTGTGTCCCTAGACCTCTCCAAGAATTGCTGCCAATGTGCAGTTGAAAACAAGAGGTGTGCTTGTTCATTTGTAAGATAACAATTGTTCCAGGATTAGACCTCTTAAAAACATACAATTACATGCATTAATATTTGCATTTTTATTGGGGGGTGGGGTTGGGGGTGGATCTTGGCTTTATTTAAGATGGGTTTTATTGTTCTTTTGTAAACCACTTTGCTTCTTTTGGGAGGAAGACGAAATCAAACGGAAACAAAAAGTATCTACTGGTAGTAATAGTAGTAATTTTTTATGTGCCAGAAGAGGAAATTATTACATACAGGAGGAGTAACCATGTTAATTGCATTCCAGTAACTTAATTTTTACAATATTCACATTAAATCAAATTAGGTTTTGCTCTAGCCGCACCATTTTTTAGAGTCTAATTCCTGATACCTCTGTACTACTGGTGTGTGGACCTGAGATTTTACCTTAAAGAAAATGAGGTCCTTTCCATGAAAAAGGTTCTGCACCCTATATGGGAACCAAGTTGGTCCTTGAGTGTGGCATTGGATTATGCTAGCCATCCCCAACGTGGGGAACACCAGGCTTTCACTCCTAAAAATGGTCAGCCACAAGGCATCTGCCTCTCCCAACTCCTAGAAAAGAACTGGTTGGGCCACACAGCATTTGCCTGCAAACAGCACTTATATGAAAAACAGAAAAGGAAGTAGCTTATTAATAAAACATTCATTGTGCCATAGGATAAGAAATCCTTCTTTATTGTTTAGCTAGCTCATTTATGGTTGATGTCTCTCTCGCTCACCCAAACATATAAGCTCGCACCACTGAATGTGCACAGAACCTCTAACGTCCTTTTACATTTTTAATCAGTTTTAATTTTTTACTAGTGAAAGAAGAAAGAAAGAAAAAAACTTCCATAAACTAGCATAAATACTTGAAAGCATTATGGTTTCAGAAAGAAAACCTCAGTGGGAATTTAGGTAAAAAAAAATAGATATAATGTCCATACAGCTGAAACTGCCTATAGAAAGTACGTGTATATATCTCTGTATGTGTACATCCACACATGCCAACCCCTCCCCCCTCCTCCAGGCACTACTTTTTAAGCAAAATCAAGATGTTTGACTTGTTAGCTTGAGAAGTTTCAAGGGGGAAGGGTGATACCTGCAGCTGCTTTCAAAGAGACTTACATTAATCTGTCTACAAAAGACAGGGCTGTAGAAAGGCTAATCTTGATTTGAAGGTTCTCTCCCTTTCAAGGGCACAGCATCTCAAATTGGGATGAAATAGAAAGCACCCTAAGGAAGGGTAGAAGAGACCTTGAAGTTGCCCATCCACAGTGAACACCTGGACAGGAATTAGCAAACAGCTGTATTGTTATTGGGCCTTTCCCCACTTCTTGTTTACACTGCTATTCCCCTATCCTTGAGTCATCAGGAAGCTATACCAGCATGGCATTTGCTGCCCCCATTGCCAATCCCTGCCCTGCATCTCTTGCCCCTGCTCCAGTCACTTGCCTTTCCTCCAAGGTAATGGGTAGGAAGACTTAACACATTTCACAGATATTAAGGCTGCCCTTGAATGGTGGCAGAATAAGGAAGGAAACACTACTTTAACATTGATATGGTTAAGGATGACTTAAGCCTGTTTCACTCATGGCTGGGAATGAGAAGAAGGCAACGTCAAGGGGATGGATAGAGCAGGAAAAAAAGGTGATGCCAAGTTGTGCTTGTGCCACAGTTAGGTGCAGGGGGGGAGGTGGGGAGACACAGCCAGTCTTCCTTCTTGAGCAAAACATATTTCTATTTATTTCTAAATTTGTATTTGTGCATATATGCACATTTGTGATTTATTCTGTCTTGAGGGCTGTGACCTTTCATTAGTGTTCCATGTGACTGTAGAATAAAAGCTATAGAAGAATATGGGTGAGATCTAAGAAAGCAGCTTAATAAAATGGAGCAAGAACAGTGTGACATTGCCATTTCGATTCACCTGCAAAACAATCAAAATGGTTGTTTCTTCTCTACCTGTATTCTTGTTTCAAAAATATTAATCAAAACCAAGGAAATCAATTTCCCCAAACCTTGTGATTCATGGGATCAAAAGGGTTGGTTAGCGGGGCTAACTAACTTTGGTATTCCTTGTAAAAACATGGAGTGATGACCCTTGTTGTGCTACTGAAAATGAAAGCAGAACCCAGGAAAGAAATTGTATGAGATTAGGAAGATAAATTAGTGATTTTAGAGAAGCTTGAGGTTATATCAACTGTTGACGCTTCCTACCCTGATATCAATGAGCTTCAGAGAACATAGAGGGATTTAACAAATAAAGGTAATCAGTTATAGTTGCTAGAATGGGATTAAAAATAAATGAGATATAAACCTTTTCCCATGCTTAAGGCTACTACATGTTGAGACAAGATTATCATGTGGTTGGAGTTTGGATGAAACACCCCCATTGGGCACTTGATGAAGAATCACACCTTTGCATTAAGGCAGTGTTTTCACACATTGACACACAAGACACACACACACACAAACCAGGCAGAGTAAAGTCTTAAGTCATGCGGGTTTTTGAAGGAGCCACTTGCACTTTTGATGGCTGGGAAGATAACATGCTCCACTGCGCAGTACAATACCAATCATATCTACTATCATAACACTACTACACCAACTAGCAATCTTAGGTATAATAGTACACATTTAATTAGTGCAGGAATGTAAACTGCTACTCTTGTCTCATTAGTGGAACTGTAGACTCAATCCTGCGGGCCGTTTTCTGAGCAACTCCTGATGACTAATGAGAACTGCAAATGGATGAAGTTCAAGGACTGGATGTTCTGAGTGCAAAGGAGGGGTGTGAGCAGGGTAACACAAAACCATTTCTACAAGAATGTGATGGCAGTTGGCATTTTCCTGTGTGTGTATGTGTATATATATATACACACACATACATGTGAACACACATATACAGAATGTTTATAGTTATCCTTTCTTCATGAATAGTGATTGTTAAGCCAATTTCTCCCCATTTTCAGTTTTAAATCCTACATTTCTTTCATTTCATTTCCATATCTTTTTTATTTTTTTAAATCTTCACAAAACTGATATATGGTTTTTGTAAATTTATGTTAATATAGTCATTGCTGCACGGACTATTTTTGCAAGGAATTTCCCTTAATATAATATGTTCTTAGATATTCTGTTTCATAACATAGGCATTTTTGTGTACACTTACCCTTAATACTTGTACTTTATAATTTTTTTTAAAAAAATGGAAACTTGGTATTTGTCTTTGAAACCTATGGTGCAAAGGAATTTAATTTTACATACTGCTTCAGGAAGTGCAAATTTGATAGATTTATGGGTGAAGATGGGAGCCAGCTTGGTGTAGTAGTCAAAGGCACCAGGCTAGAAACTGGGAGACCGTGAATTCTAGTCCTGCCAGTTCGTTGACTTTGAGCCGGTCACTCTTTTTCAAGTCCAGGAAGAAGGCAATGGCAAACACTTCTGAAATCTTGTGGGAAAAAAAAAAGTTAGGAAAACATCAAAAAGGAAAGAAAGTAGCCACAATACAGCAAGGATTATTTGTCAAGGTTGGTTATCAATGTTGATGTGGCATCAATATTAGCAATAATGTTGTTGTGTTGATATGACTCTTCTATGTTGAAGATCTGAGGCCATGCCCTTTCCCCAAAGGTGAGCAAATGGCACTGACTCCATGCATTATGACTGGAGTTTCTCAGCCTGTGCATTTTCTTCAGTTTGTCCCCAGCTGCACTCTGCCCCTTTTCTAGTTTGCTGTTTGGTATATGGTTAATGAAAGTACATGCTACTTCTTCTATGGCCTTCTTCAGCCATTCAGTAACTGGAAAAAAAAGATGGAGTGTATTTTGCTTTTGTTTCTACTGCTCCCAATTTTCTTAGCCATTGCCTCCTTAAAGGACCTTGCCTTCCATTTGATACCCTTGACCATCAATTGGGAGAGTGGAAAAAAGGCAACTTGTGCCCCACATCTTTCATCATCTTTCCTATGGCTTTACTGATTGATTATGTGTCATCAAGTCAGTGTAGACTCTTAGTGACCACGAGCGCGAGGATTTCTATAACATGTCATATTTTTTCTGGAACCTTTATTTGAATCTATAAGTAAGTTAAAACATGTTTTAGAGTAATCTGGTGAGAATTAGATGCTTTTTATTTTGCCTGAAAAGTCATATTTTAACTTTTTAAAGGTGTTATGTCATATTTCTGCTTAATTTTGTAACAAATGTCATATTTTAGTCATATTTTGGTCATATTTTGGTCATTGGCAACCTTCCTGATAAGCTAGCAAAGAAAATGAGAATTTGCCTGTTTTTTTTTCTTTTTCTTATTTGCTCCCCAACTCAGGGCTCTCTCTCTCTCTCTCTCTGTGTGTGTGTGTGTGTGTAAGAGAGGGAGAGCAAACTTTTTAAAAATGACTTCAGCAGGCACAGTCTTCTCCCCTGACCAGGCCTGAAAAAGAGTGAGAATTTGCCTATTTTTTTTCTTTTTCTTATTTGCTCCCCAACTCAGGTGTATGTGTGTTCGAGGTGATAGGGTCATGTGAGAGTAATCTGATTTCAACATGCCTAAAAGTAGATGTTCAGTGAGTGTGAAATTACAGCGTCTTGTTCAAGAATTTGGGGAGCAGATTTTCAGTAGTGATGGTGATATTTTGTTTTGTAAATTATGTGAAGTTAAGGTATCGTCCCAAAAACATTTTAATATTCAACAACAGTGTGACACCGTGAAACACAAGAGTTATTTAGCAAGATTTACCTTCACTGAGAACAGGCAATGTCTCCGTTTTGAGAGAGATTCTTCTTCAACTACAGGTTAATCAAATACCCAGTCAGAATTTTGTAAGGATCTCTGTACAATGATGGTTACTGCAAATATTCCCTTAAGGAAATTAAGTAGTGGTAGCCTCAGGCATTTTTTGGAGAAGTACACCAGTCACCCGATTCCAAATGAATCAACTGTAAGGAAAAATTACATCTCTGCCTACTATGAAGATGTGTTAGAAAAAATAAAATCTGCTGTTGACAACAATAAGGTAAGTACAAAAGTTCAAAGAATTGCTCCTACTTTGGCTCTCCCTCCCCAACCTGTCATGACATGCTGGGGGACTTGGTTGGATGCAGCTATGTATTATTTCACAAATTATGCTTCCTTGCAGTGGAAAGTTAAAGAATTTGACTGTTGTGAATCTTCCTCCATCAAGATTGTGCAAGATTCCTTTTCTGAAACCTTGGCTGGAAACTTAGCATATATAGGATCTCACTTCAGTAGATTATCAAGAGCAATCACCCGCCTTGAAACTGTAGGAATGGAACTTAGTGATGCACTGAACATTGTAAAACAAACTGAGAGTGATTTAAAGCAAGCAAAGGGGAAAGTGGCTGAAAAAAATAGTGATAAACTGCAAAGAGTGCTGCAATCTAATCTGGGTTATTCAAAACTTTGCAAAATAAGTAATGTTCTAAATGGACTCGAAGCAAAATTTGAAGACTTCGAGCCAGAATATGTGTGTGTGTGTGTGTGTGTGTGTGTATGTCAGCACAGATTTTTAAAAATTCGGTGCTAATTTCAGAAAAATTGTAAAGTCATATTTTTGCTTTAAAAGTCATGTTTTTGGTTTAATTGGTCATATTTAAATGGTTTTAAGGTCATAAATGCTTGCATATTTCTAACATTTTTAGGTCATAGAAATCCTTGCCCTAGTGACCACATAGATAGACTTTCTCCGTTATGATCTGTCCTTAACCTGATCCTTCAGGTCTTCCAACGGCACACCAATCACAACTGTAACTATACTCTGAAATATTTATCCTGTCCTAACTCTGTCCCTCTGTGATTAAGTAGGAATGGATAGTTAGGTAAATCTCTTAGTCCTGTACTAGGAACGCTGCCACATGATTATGGGCTTGGTTATATCAGTTACATAAAATGAATTAGAAACCATAGTTGATAAAACTATGCAAAAAAAGGAATGTGAAAGCTGTACTTTTCTACCAGACTTTGGGGTGTGTTTGCATTGTGCTGCTTGGCACCTTAACTTTCTAAATATGATTTTTAATTTTTACTTGATTTTAACTTAGTTGAACTTTGATGTTTTATGGGCTAACTGTGCTACTGAATTATATTGCTTTGAGACTGTGAACTACTCAGAGCCTTTTGAATTGGGGCAGAATACATGTTTTGTAATAAACAGGTAAATAAAGAAAAAAAAGATGGGATTTCTAGCTTTAAAAAAGCTAGATTACAATGTATAAAAAAGAAGGCAAATATGGTGTAAGATCTCATGGATATGATGTATTTGATTTTGTTTTTCTTATTTTAACAGCTGCATTTCTTTTTATGTTACATTGTATTGAGGATATGGACCATTTTCCAGTCATTGATAAACCTTTTTGGAAATCATTCTATCAGAAAAGTGATGCAAAAATGTATGTAACGTATTTTAAATAAGATCAGTATTATTTGTTTAATACTTTGAACCACAAGCACTTTCTTAGGTTTAGCAGTGCTCATTTTATGTTGGGTAATACAAACACAAAATAATCTGTCAGATTTGATCCCTAAAGTGAGAATTTTAGTTCAGCTGGTGTGCATAGGTATCTCTGAACCCTCCTTATGCACAGTTCTTTCATGTTTAAATTACTGATAGAAAAAGGGGAAAAAATAACTGAGTGGAGACATAGAGATGATAGAGAAGGTATAGAGATAGAGGTAGGGAGATAGAGAGAGATAGAGATAGAGATGATAGAGATAGAGATGATAGACAGATATTGTAAATAGTTTTGTATCATTCAGGTGGCCTGCTTTATGGCATTAATTTTGTTTTTATTCTTCTTAGAAGCAGCACCCATAATTTGTTATGGGATAAGCCTAGAGATGCTTACAATAACATAAATATTAATATATGAAGATATAGCTGTTACTCAGTAGGCAAAATAATTGCAAATGGATTTTTAACCACTGTGAAAAGGCTGCAAAAAGGTTGAGCAAATTGTATACCTCCTCCCTTCTCTCACACCAAAATATCCACAGCAAATATGCAAAAGCTCCTTCACTACAGAGGACATGTTTTCCTGAATCTCATATGTAATATCCCTTTTCTTAGCCATGTGATTAGGTGAGGTCAAACTATTTATCCAGTATTATGGCTAGGTTCAAGCCTTAGACTATGCTATGACTTGTTCTAAAAATAAAGCTTGCCCTATTTCAATATTCATGTTTTGTTTCCTGTACATTCAGTAAGTTCCAATTTTTAACTTGCATCAATGCTTGTTCTTGGCTGCCTTTTACAGAATCAGCCAATGCATGCTTTTCTTCTTCAACAGTTTGTTTGACTTGAAGTAAACCTCTGCCTCCATTTCTGCAGGGCAGGTATAATCTATCAATATCATTATGGGGATGTAATGCATAGTGAATAATCATCGATTTTCTTGTTTTTTGGTGCAAACTGTCCCGTCTAGCTTGTGTCCAGTTAATAATTCCAGCAGTGTATCATATCACAGCTATGGCTCAGTTATTGATGGCTTTGACGGTGTTTCCATCAAAGTTCAATTTTGTCTTTAGCAATTTTCTCACTCTTTGGATGTATTCTTTACTAATCACGTTTTTTACTTGTCCATGCTTGATGGTATTCCAACTGTAAAAATTATTCTTATTCTTATTCTTTGCACTTGTGGATTCTACATATCTTATCTATTAATCCTAGGGCTGGGACTTGCTTAATGAATCAGGAGCTTCCTCATCAATACTTTGCAGAATAGCATCAACAGCAGGCTGTAAAATGGTCTTTGACAATGATGATGTAATTCCTGAGTACTAGATATGATACAGGATGTATCTTTCATATGCAGCAAATGTAGGCATTAAACCTGTGTGGTTTTTTTTTTTTTTAATTTGTCAAAAAAACCCCAACCCTGTTCTAATTCTGCATTTTCACATGTTATTTTTCATTTTAGGAACAAATTGATAAGCAGGCAGAGTCTTTTACCACACTGGATTAATGTTATTTATTCTCTTTGAACTTGATTAAAAAGCTGTCAAATGTAAGTCTGCATTTTATTGGTGGAATATTTTTACAAAATATGGTAGGGGATGTTATAACCGAAACCATACATTTCAAAGTAAAACAATTTATTATCCTTTTGTTTATCCATGACAACTTAAACTATCAATGTATAAACTGATTCAAGTCTAGCCAAATAATCCTAAAGACATACAAAAAGCTTTTAGGAAAAAGTTTTTGTTTTAAAGAACTTAATATAGTTCACCAATAAAACATCTCTGGGAGCATAATAGTAATAATAGAAAAAAAACAACCTACAAAAGATGACATAGCTGGGAAACAACAAAACTTTATGAAGTGATGGCAATTTAAAATGGGCAATGTATGAATACTTTGGCAATTAATACAGAGTTGTACTTAAAGCATTGAAGTTCAGGAATTAATTTCAGTCTTAATCTAGCCTATAGATAGATCATCCTGGTAATCATTCCCCCTAAATGGAGTGGTGTACTCCAGAGAAAGCTGCTGGGGATGAAACTACTGATGCTACTAGGGTAGAGTATTGATACTTCTTACTGCCCTGGTGTAAGCAAAATTGTTAGCTCTTACAGATGTTTGGTTAAGTTCACTTCTAGTCTTCCTTCATTAGTGCTCTGAGCATCTCTTCTCTCATTTCATTTCTTGGAGCTCCTCAGTTAAAAACCACCTCAGGATCAGTAGATAGGAAAAGACCACTTGGGACAATCGTGTATCACATCTAATGCTCTGGTCATCTCTGGGACAATAAATTCCTGACTCTTCTCGGATCTCCTCAGGAGATTTAAGTCCTCAAGCACTAATAGCCAATATCAACTTATCAATGAAGTCCAGGAGATCACAAAGGAATTCTGCTAGGCAGACTCCCTAGCTTGCTCCTACAGTCCAACTTCAAATACAGGCATTCACATTGTGTAGATCACAGCTCCCAACCGCTGCTAAAGTGTACCAAAGAATCATCACCACCATGCCTCCTCTACCTTGAAGTCAGGGCTGCTGAGGGATACAAAACCTGGGATAGAATATCTCAGAGAGGACAGTGTTCCCACCCTTGCCCAACCAAGTTTTGATAATACATGCCAGGTCTGCTTGCTCATCCACAACCAGTATTTGGTTACAAATGGACCTGATATTTATCAATAGCATCTTGAGGTCAAGACTTCCAACTATCTGACCTGCCAGACCCAGTTGTATAGTCAATTCTTGGCTGTAAATAAAGACATGCACAAAGGCGAAATGCTGGAGATGTACTGGCAAAGACTGAGTTGTGCAAAGGGTTAATCCTGAGTACATATAAGCAAATAAAATATTTTTATTCCAATGTTTGGAAATGTAAAGACAAAATCATCACTAAGTTTTCACAAAATGAGGCATCTGTCACTAGAAAGAAAAAGAAATATTTCAGAAAGATGTTTACAGAAATGTAAAAATATTAGGTATCAAGACAGATGTGAACATATTCAGCAACATTCTCTGTCTGTCAGTCAGAGCTGAAGATCTTGGTATATTCACTTAGCATCAGCTCAATCAACTGGTTTTGATACAGCATGTGAATTGCCATGGATCCTGTCTCTTTTTCAGGTCGAAGGAGAGTTGGTCCAAAAACAATTCCTAAACTCTGGGGTGACATAAGATTCATGTTCTCCTTGGCTGCTATCCTATTGGTAAAAAGAAAGAAATTTGTTAGAAAGAAGGAAAGAAAGATCACCAAAACATGGACTATGGCCATACTGCTATTCTTCCACTGATACTTTAATTACAGCCTGACTTTTTGTTTAAATATTAGAGAGAAGTAAATAGAAATGAGAAAGGCCATGTTAATATTTTTGGATCCAAGATGACATAACTAAGACAAAAATAATTTCTGTTTCACAAGCATCAGGGCTTTTGCCTATATTCTTTGTTGTGCAGCTATTCTATCTCCTTAAGTTTATGTGGGAGCTGATTATGGGATTGCAAAACCAGAGTTCTTTCTTCTTCAAGTTTTTTTTTTCTTTCCTCTTAGTACTCTAGGAATTACACAAGTTGTTTTGCGATACACTTTTTAAAGAACTGAAGTGCATTAATTGTTTACTTTGGGGTTTTATGCTTTAAGTGATGGTATGTTTTATTTGATTATTTGATTACTGATGATAGTTACCTTGGGGAGACTTGGGCTCAAAAAGAGAAGGGGTATATGTTAGGATGCATTTATTTATTATTTATTTGAAAATTTATATCCTGCTCAAATTTACAAGACTTTGGGTATCTCACAAATAGATAAAATATAATTCCTAACATGCCATTCAACTCAACATCAGCTAAAAGGTAAATACAAGACAAAAAAAAATCACTAAAATTAATATTAAAAATCTCTTAAAATAACATTTTAAAATAACATTTGAAAAGTCTTGGGAGATAGAAATTAAGTTCCAAATGCAAGCTGGAAAAGCACGGTCTTTGCTGCCTTCCTAAAAGCTAACAGTAAGGAGGTCAGAGGGTCCTGCAGGGGCAAGCTACTGCAAAGTAATGGGACTACCATGTAGAGGGCCTACTTCTAGGCTTCCACCACCATCATCACTTGACAGGGGGACATCTCAAGCATCTGTTCCCAGACTGAATGCCCAGGATGGGCAGATTCTGTTAAAAGAAGATGGCCCTACAGTTAACCTGGGCCAATACCATGAACTACTGCAGTATCTCAGTATAAGTGTCATCCTACTGAAGTGGTTCTTACCTACTGACAAGTAGGCTGCCACATTCTGTATCAACTGAAGTTTCTGGGTAATATTCAAAGTGCTGCCAAGGCTGTCTGCTTCACCAAAAAGGGGTACACCAGCCAAAGCTGAGCAAAGAGATTCCTAACCATAGCCTTTACGTATTGATGATGCAGAAGCTATGAATCCAGAAGAATCCCCAAGTCCATCCAGAGCCATTCAGAGCCACTGCAGGAGCAGAGACTAAGCCAATTATTTTTGGATAAAGAACAAGCCCATCTTTTTGGCATTCAGCTTCATCTTATTTCATCTCATTCAGCCCCTGACAAATTCCAAACAGTGAGCCAGAATATTCACTGCATCTCAGGCTCAGCCCAGTCACACTGAACTGACAGATGACCTCTCCCAGCAGTTTCATATAGATATTAAACAGCATGGGGGAGAGACAAGTTCTGTGGCACTCCATATGTCTAGTAAAATAGAAATCCAAGATTAAAAGCAAAATGTTTCAACTTCTGCATCCTTTAGGTGTTCTGAAATAGATGAGTAATGAACATGACAGTTTTTGAATGGAATATTTTAAAATGAAGCATTTGAACTGATATATCCTTCAGGATGAGGCCATGTTGCATCAAAATGTCTAGGTTATATCCCCTTATTTGCTGTGTTGTGGGTTCATGGCAGTGCAGCAACATTGCTGTGATTTTCTGAACTAAGATCCTTTAGGTAGAAAACTGGACTTCTCTTTGCTCTCCTCCTACCACTCATTAACAAGTCTGCTCTAGAGGATCCCTCAACATTCTGGAAAAACCTACTGGGAATGCACAAAGGGAGAAGAAATACATTCTGCTGAAGAATATTTTTTTTTCATCACTGATAAGACACAAATGCATACAAACCAAGGATGTGTCCCTGATATTTTGGGTATAATCTTACTTATCTCTCTCTATTTGAACCAGAATGTGCTAATCTATGTTGGCTTGGCTACTGACAGAAATACATTTGGGTAGAATTAAACACAGCATTGGTTGGCATACTTGTCTGCATTAATACTACTACAACATATGCATTGCAAATTAGCAACCGTGAATAATTCCAACTATGGATTATCTGGACTTGCTTCAGTTGGGTTTCGGGTCACCATACAGTATGGAGACAGCATTGGTCGTACTTGTTGATGACCTCTGTCACAGCAGGGATGGGGGTGGTGTGTCCATCCTTATGCTCTTTGATCTCTCAGCAGCAACTCACCCTGCTGATGTTCCAAAAGTCTTTGAAGACCTGGGTTTTTTTCCCAGGCCTAGGGCTAGAATGGGTGTCAAGTCCCTGTTGATTGTTTTTGTTGTATACTGCATGTTTTCCAGATGTGCATGGTTCTTTTCTGTTTTAATTAAAAGCTGCCTAGAGTCAACTGCAGTCAGGCAGTCTCTAACTGTATCAATCAATTGATCTAGAATACAAGATATCCTTTTCTCTAATCTGTTGTTTGTACATACAAACTCCTATGATAGAACTGTTCTTGTAAGAATTTCCAGAGATGTTTCCTCTACTTCTGCATAGTTCTTATTCTCTGCATGTCTGCTTAGTTTTGTGAGGAGTCTTCATATCACTGCAGAATCTTATTGATAGATAGGCTGGACTTGCAAAGTTATATTTTTAACCAGTATCATATTTCCCTTTAGGCTTATTTCTAAGGTCACCTCCCCAAACCAACTCACAGATTTCCCAGGCAACTTTGCTCATGCTAGCTAGGAATTCTGGGAGTAGTAGACCAACACATCTGGAGGACGCAGCTACAGGTTTATGGAAGGCTATTTTAACTGCCTCCAAGGGAATGTCCCTCTGCATTCTTTTCCCTTCCATCTGTGATATTGCTGGCAGTATCTCACACTAGTATAAAACTATGGATGCCTTTGGACAAAACTATTTGGTAGGTGCCATAAGCTAACAAAGCAGTTGTCCAGTCCTGCCATAGAGTTTTAAAACTCCAACTCCTCCCACTCAAAAAGCATTTCATTAATGTTTGAATTGGCTCTAAATAGCGGTAAGTTACAACTTGGAAGACTGCTGATAAACGATTGTTGGCACAGTTCAAACAATGAGCCTTCAAGCAGTCTCAAGAGAAAGCAAGACAATTCTGTTTAAATTATAGTGGTTTAAAACAACCTTCAATAATGCAGCCTAAGACATTCTAGACATCCTTACATTTGTACTGAGAGCTGACCATTCAGTTTTTGTACTCATCCATTCTGTGGGCTATATAAGACATTTTTCAGTTTCTCTGCAGGCATCTTTTTGGTAAGATAATCAGTTCAGGGATAAAGGATAGAAAGACACTTCTGAAACAAAATGTGAAAATTCTGGAGCAATCAGCATAGGTATCAAATTTCAGCAAGGCAGTTTGGGCCCCTAGTCTTCACCAATTTTGTCTAATATGAGGAAGTGGAATCCATTCAGGAGGTGCTTATTATATGTACTATGAACTATACTCCAGTTTATGGCAGTGACATAATATGTCTGTTGTGCTCTGCTGAACAGCTTCAAGTTTATATAGTGCTGCTTTATTTAAAATACGTAGACTAGAAAGACTTTACTACAGAAACATTTAGAACTTGCATGTAATCCTTGACCAAAACATGTAAGCTGTATTCTTAACTATTCCCTGATTTTCTTTCCTGTTTTGACACTATATCATGGGTTCATTTGAATATATTGTTGCTTTGTTTGAGGGTTGCAGAGAAGTGTAAATGGTATAAAGAGCTGCCTGCCAGTAAATGAGCTTACTAACTTCACTTGAAGTTATGTACAAATGAATATATCTCTTTCTCCCCCAAATCTTGAAATACATATTTCAGAAGATTCAGTAAATGGCAAAAGATAGGATACATCTTCTGTTTCATATCTTACAAAAAGGTCTGTAGCACACCAATAGGCATAGTGGTATGATCTTATGATGGAATCTTCTTATTTTTCAAGTTTACTACTCAGACATTTAATTCAGGGTGTTTTTTTTTTGTTTTTGTTTTGGCCTAATATAAATAGGGAGCATTACTGAAGTACTGTCTAATGCTTGTAACCTTGGTGTCTGTTACAAAAAAACACATTCCATATGGCACTAATCAGAGTAATTATTACTTACTTTAAATATTACTTACTTAAAAAATAGCATCTTTATTATAAACAACATGGTCTCCATAGATTATTTTGTACAGGATGTTAATAATAATATTGATCTACTAATCAGGAGAGAGGCAGACAATTTACCAAACTCTTTCTGTGTATGTGTATGTGTATGAGTGTCAGAGAGGGAGACACACAGCATTTTATTCCACCTGCTTTGGATTTTTCCAATATGCAAATGCCAAGGTGCAACTGTAACTTTCCAGATGTTGCAGAAAACATCCTATCCAAGTGTCCTTATTCATCGGCAATGGTTTTTGGGGTTGCTTTGAGTTGGAATTCTAAAAAGGATCCTTTTTTTCAACTTAGGGATATATACATTTGTCTCCAACAGTTCCCATTTTGTTGAAAGTACTGAGCATAACCATAAGAGAGACAGCCTGAATAGAGTGCTAGCAATACAATCAACATTTCAAGACACTCTGTTGCCAAGATAGTAAGCTCTCTAATCAGTACTCTAAACTGTGTCTGAAAGTGGATCAACAGCCAATTGGTATAAAAAGGGATACATTGTCCAAGCAATCTTATTATACCTTATGAAGAAAAGAAATAATGGATTATGAGGGCACTTCACACGATTTATCCTGTCACTTCTAACTCCTCAGCAGAAGTATATCTGAAATTTAGATATACTTACAGCACATCTGTTGAGGTCAATGAGACTTAAAGAACTAACCAAAGTGGCACTGATTTCACTAGAACTACCCTGTGTATGACTGTACCTAGAAACAACCCACTAAACCCCAGAGTTTAGGGCCTGTTTTCCAGTTGCCATAAAATTTTTAGAAACAGAAGCTTCTTTATTAGACAAATGCATAATCACAGGAAGAAATTTATCTTGGTCTGTAGTATAAAAGAAATTTATTTTATACTACAAAAATATGAAAGACCATTTTTAGAAATTAGTATTTAACAAGAGAAACCTGAGTTCATGTGCTCCAAATACCTACTCACCTGACTTCCACCCACATCCTTTTTTCCAGGATATTCCATCATCTTTCCCCATGCTTCATCCCCATCATGGGTAGACAGATTTTGTTTTCACTGAACATACTCAGTACTTACTGAGATGATTTGAAGATGTTTCCCCTTAGATTTCTCCCCTTCAAAGCATTTAGTATTTTTGCAACACTAGATTTTGTCCATGCTTTTTTGAGTGCAGAGATTATGTTGTTTTGGCTACATCCATTTCCAACATTCAAAGATTGTATACTTTTTAAATAGAAAAGTGTTTAGCATTATTGGTGTATTTTCAGCAATCTAAAATAATTCACTACAGCATAAATTTTAACTTTGACCTGTTTGTAACATTCTTTTATATTTTTAAATTAAAATCTGCAAAATCTTTTTTGAGATAAAAATTATCCTTTTGTCCTGAAAGAAAAATGCTATTTGGGGCTCAGGAAAAGCTTCTCTGAATGCTTCAGTATGGAAAATAGTGATTCCTGGAAAATATTTCAGAAGCTATAATCCAGGACTATTGTTTTTGGAACATCATCAACATGAATTCAGACATGACATCTTCCAAGCAAGGAACTACAAATAGCATTCCTTTTTAACAAACAGTAACTTGCACTTTGCATATCAGAACACTTCCTATAACGATTCTAATAAAAGTACAACTAATACCACATTAATGCCCTCTCCAGTAGTGAAACAGGATGGAAACTATGTTGTATGATATGTGATACCATAGTTAACTAAGGATATGTTTCACACTGCACAGCTTTCTCCATGCATTTGTTCAGATATAGAGATATAGGAGACATAGAGATCTCCTGCATCTTTCCTGATTGTTCCAGTTGTCCTCTACACTCCCCACCTAACAGTCATAGTATATTAGTATAGTTAATTTTAATGGTGGCCCTTTATGCCACTCTCTGCAATATTGTCAAGAATTGGTGTGGGAGGATAATGTACTAGAGCATAACAAACTGTTGCTGCTGAAGGACAATTGAAGGGAAGTGACAATTGATTGGGGTGTACTGGTTATTATCATTATTGCTTGATTAAGAATGCCTGTGAACTTGCACTGGTGCTTGATTACTTTGGGCAGCCTGCATATAGTGTACTTCTTGCAGACTCATTGGACTTAGTTCTGTTAGAAGTCCCAGTAAAGCAAGCAGCAGAAAAACCTACTCCTGACTAAAGTGTCTTTTGTTGACCACTAGAAATATACAGTGTGGATGTTCTTACTGGAACAGATAACAATGTGGAAACATGGGAAGTAGCTTAGCAGCATACCAGCACAGAGCACAGTCCTGCTTAGTGGCTAGCTATGCCTAGCCCCTAAACAGTTATCTGATTGTGCCTTTTCTGCCTTTTTGGGAAAAAGAAATCTAATGATCATTAATTGCCTATTATATTGCACAGGTTAGAATAAATTATTCATGCATCATGGAATTACAGTGTGCAGTGGCATTTATCTCACCTAACAATACTCCTGCTACTTCAATCATTCTATAACCTGACTCAGTTTCAGAATCAGTATGAGTTTGTTTATGGGTACAAAAGCTAAATTTGCAAAAGTCACCCTCGTTCCCATCCAAGCAAATACAAATAGAGGCATGTTTATGTTTATCTCTATGGACCAGATACACAAGCATCAAATCTTGAAACAAATATGCCCCAGAAAACGAATTTACATTTGAAATCATGCCAGTCCAATACCATGTAGAATCAAGCATATCCCAGGAGAAAATTATGGTCACTAGATAGTCTTCATTAATTGGACCTCCTATCAATTCTAAAGTTAACATTGATGATTCAGGCTGCTGGTAGGAGTAAGCTGTTGTTTTCTTTATTGGGAATAAGCTTGATATTCATACCTTGACTGTGCCAAATGTACTGGAAAATAACCTGATAATATGCACTGCTCCACAAAATGATAATGTTAAATAAGTAAGTTAATGGAGACAAAGGCCACTGATGACCCAAATAAACTTTAATAATAGATAGGAATATTCAGAACTTACATGAAAAAAAATACACATGCATCTGATGATCAGTCTGGTAATCACTCTATTAATCACTCTAGGGTTTCTTAGTATAACCAATTTTGCATTTATCACTATTTACAAAATACTTATTTTTTGATGACATTTGGTGGTTGCCTAAGGTGTAAAATGGATGAGAAACCGAAATCTTGGAAGATTTTATGCAAGGATTCTAAAATCTTAACAGATGTGGTGATCTTGTGAAATGTTGGCCTCTAAAAGTACTTGATATGCATATTTGGGTGGTTGGGGAGAACTGCACATGCCATTTTAGTGGACAGTGACTGTCCTGATTAATGTAGGTGCTGTGTCGCCAGTCCCTACTATATAAGATCCAGTGTTAGGAGTCTGCCTACTTTGGTCTTCATGCAGAAATCCTTGTTATGTAGGATGCCACTTGATGAACAGATCAGTGCTGTTAATCGGAAGTGAACTAGACTGCTGCCCACTGCCCAACACATAAGGAGGCTGATCATACATCTGGACTGCATGCAGCATTATTTTTTACATGTACTTGAATGCATGAAGGAGGTCAATCCAGATCATCTAATCTGATATGAAACCTACGGATTTATCTAGAAACTATTTACTAATTGAAACATATTCTTGGAATTATTTATCTTGCTTGATAAAGATGAGGTCATAAACATAATTAGGCAAAGGATTTTATTTATTAGTCTGACAGTATGCTTTTATTCAATTAATTAACTAAACAATTAAACAGCTGAAAATAGCAATGGTGTCACTAACTGAAGAACATTTCTTCTGGGTTTAGAAAACATCACATTTGGCCCTGTAGAGGGAAAAGTTGAATCTTTGGGATGAATCCAAGTATTAAACAGAAGGGATTGGATTTCTACCATCCAGTTGTGGAACTGCATGGCTACATGTTTCGGTAGGTGGGGAAAGCTATATTTTCCCTATTTCCCTTCTCCTTATGATCATCTCCTTTCCATGCAACAAGTCTCAGACTGTTCACCAAGACTCAAGAACCGATTTGAAGGGAAAAAGGGAAAAATAGTCAGGCCAAAGAAGTCTGTTCAAAATGCTTCTTCCTCCCAGTGTACAAACACTACCTATCTGTTGCTTACACTATTTGATTTGTTATTCAGAATGGTCCCATTTGTTGCTGGAAGCCCAGATCATTAACTGGTTTTAACACCTTTGACCACAGAGCCATAAAGCTTATTTATTCCTGACTTCAGTCATTTCCAATGTAGTGAATAGCAGAGCTTATGCAGAACTGAAATCCCCGCATCCCAGGAGGCAACTGATACTTCTCCCTGAATTCAGCTTTAAGTTTTCAAATTTTCTTTCATTCTTTTAATTCCAGACTGCCTGAAGGCACATTTTCTTGCAACATTAGAAATAAAAAGCACTTAGGTAACAATCTCGCTTTGAATCAAAAACTGCAAACCCAGAAGGCTTTATCATCAGCACAGCACATCCAAAAATGTCTTTGTAAAAATAAATCAAATTATATGAGTTAATTGATTCCAGGGAACATCAGCAACTGCAGGTGGAAAATGAATAACAGGATGTTTATTAATGAAGGGCTATTAATCAAAATTGACAATACCAATCCTTGTTTCTTTAATTTCAGCGCTACCTTCAGTGGACATGGAGATATTTGCTTCCTTTTAAACTACTGATTTCTAAGAAAAAGAAATATTCACTCTTGGGGCTTCAGATAAAAATGGAACACTGTTTATTTAAATACTGAAAGAATATCCTAAATCCAGTTTTACTGGCTATAGCAAAGATGCCAGGGGTAATTAATTAACACTTAATTTTAGGCCATGGAAAGATAAGAGATGAAACTGATGTTGCGCTGTGTCATTTTCCCCCAGGCTTCATCTCACAAGGGACAGGCGAATGGTGGTCGTATCAAAGTCAGTAAATACATGTTGGGAAAATAGTGTGGGGAAACACACTAAAACTGGACTTTTCATGAAGGGTATCTTTCCCCCTTTTTACTGCCTTCTCAATTGCTGAATGGGAAAGGACTGGGACTGATGAAGAATGCTGTGTGTATGCTCACTTTGAGCAAGCTGAAATATCAGTTCATATCTCACATTGTCTGTTTATTGCTTAATATGTCTATGGCCCGTCAATGCAACAAACAGAAATAGAAAGACATGAGACAAACAATACAACACATAAAATATATAAGACATAATCAAACTAGAGGGTATGAGGACCATATAAAATATGTCACCTGGTCAAGGTCTAAAATCAAATAAAATTGTTGTTAGTTATCTAAAACAAAACAAAATAAAATGTTGCTTACCACCAAAAACTTGTTTAGGGATGTTTATATTAATCAAATATGAGTAAATCTATCTTTGTTAATAAGGGAGCAAATGGGACAATTAAGTCTAATAGCTGTTATGGATTTACTAAGTACCCCATCGTGCTGGATGTCAGTTGTGAACTAACCTTCATAGCTGCCATGGAGCATCTGATACCATTGGTCCAGAGGTATGACAAAAGAAATGAGTTATTTATTTAAATACTGAATCTTCTCTACCTGGTGGATCCTTCAAGAGAGGAGAGATTAGGGTGGCACCTATGTACCTATAAAAGTCAAGAATATAATGATATGGGACCCTATATGGAATATCTCTGCTCCTGTGGCTGTCCTTGGTGCCTGACAACCTTAGGAGCAGGGATGTTCCATATAGGGGATGTTGTGATATCTGCCCTCAATAACAACCAAAGTAAGAGCATACAGCTTAGCTAGAGAAAAAGTTCTGTGATGGCCAGAGCTCATCAGAAATTGGCAATAATTTGGCTGGAGCTAAAGGAGGTCCTCCATCGTTTAAGCCATCTTGGGCTAAGGCTGGTCACATCTTGATATTCTGTGTCAAGGATATTCTGTGGGAGTGGAGTCAATGCTTCTATCTGTAGGGGACAGGAGAGGGATCAATGTTTCTTCCAGAGAAGTTTTCTGGAAATAGAATCAAAGGGTGATTTTAAATCTAGAAAAGCAACATGCAATGGAATTTTAAGGTCAAAGGTATATTTCTCTGTCTGTGGTACAAGACCATAGCTCGATCAGTTGTGGATCTACCCTGTCTAAACCCTGCTTGCTCTTTTGCTAAGATGTTATTGTCTTCTACCCAATCATAAAGCTTTTCATAGATGTTTGGCAAACATTTTACTATGTAGAGATCTTGGTGCTCTCTGACCCTTGTTGTTTTCTTGCAGACCTTTCATCACCAGACTAGGCACTGAAGATGTTGCCTAGTCTGGCGATGAAATGTCTGCAAGAAAACAACAAGGCTCAGAGAGCACCAAGGACTCCACAGTTCAACCCTGAGCTACAAATATTCACTTCAATTGATTTTACTATGTTTAGGAGGCTAATTGGGCAGTAGTTGGTAGGGGTTTCCTTTTGCCATTTCTCTTAAATGGGACATGAGTGGGGTTATCAATAAGTGTAAAAAGGGTGGCCAGTACATGAGCACACCAATCCCTGTAAATTTTAAAGTCCTTGGCTGGGATATGATCACTACAAGGGGTTTTGTTTTCAGTTCATTGATTAATTGTCTCCCTGGACTCTGTTGGCCAGCTTGGTAGCAGACCTGGTTTTAGGATTAATGGTGTACTGACACCTTGACCAGTTCCCTGCATTTATTATGATCTAAAGTAAGCTTCCCATGCAGCTGCAGAAATGTGGGAATCCAAATTTGTAGATTAATTTTAAGCCACCATATGCCAAAATGTTTGGGAATCATTGGATTTTATGGTTGTAATCAATTGATGCCAACTTTCTCTATGTGCCTTCTGGTTTTTGTTTTTTCATAAATTAATTTCTTGTATTGTCTTTTTTGTACTAGATTTTGAGAACTTAAAAGGTGCGGGTTCTTCTAATATAGGGCAGAGTCGCTAAAAAGTTATATCTTGGTCTGGACCCATTCTAGATTAAACCAGGTTCTGGACCTGGTCTCCCTGGATGTGCTCCCAGTAGGGGGGCCCTGTGGGGCTTTAATCAGAATATTAAATTCTGCTAACTTGTTGGTTCCCATTACCTAATAGGTTAAGCTAGGTTTGTTGTATTTAGAGTGAGTGGAGTAACAGGGAAATGTTACTCAAATTCAACTCATTTGGCTACTTGGCCCTCCTATTGTAATGTGTCCCTTCTAGATCAATGTGTGTGCAGATTTGAGGAAGCTGTAGATTTAAGGTCAGTGGAAGGTGGCCACTTATCTGGCCTGCTCATTATCATCTGGAATGAATCTAGTAAATTAAGCACATTATTGGAGACAATGAAATAATAAATTGTGCTTATGCCCAGACCTCAGTACTGTAGGTATATTTGGAAGGAAGTTACTCTCCATTGTGCCATTTCAGAAGTTCAGGTTCAGGTGGTAGGTCATTTGAGATAAGAATAAGCCAGTATAATTAGATTTTTTTTTTCTTTAAATTTGCATTTCATTACAGAGTTCTCCCCTGGATTGGGTACAGACACATGTCACACTGTGAATTATATTAGAAAAGCCCACTGAAAGAGTGATTCCAGAAAATATCAAAGAAGCTGGGAAGACTATAGAAAACCTGACAGAAGAGCAAATGTAGCTTTTTGGGAAAGCTGTAAAAGTGACAGACTAAAAGGGAAGTGTAATTAATAGTTAACAGATAATAAATACATAGAACTTCTCAATGCTACATGAGCTAAATGAAAAACATCATATGCAGCTTATGGCATCTTTAGCTCCATTTTGACACTGATGGGTGCTCTTCATCTTGTTCTTTAAAGATACAACATAAGGTGTGTGAGTCACTGTTCTGATGTCTCATCAGGTACTAAACAGCTATTGAACTGCTTAATCTCATGCATTTCATAAATCTAATCTGCCAATTGCTCTTATATGGGGAAAAGGCCCATAGAATTTCATGGGCTGTCTTAGAGGCACTTTAGGGGTAGGGTGGTTCCTATAAAAATGCCACAGACTCAGTGTTATCCTGTCCCTCTTCTATTTTCTTTCTCACTTAAAGAATCTCTGCCTGCCATCTAGGATGGAGGGAGATTTTGATCTGTGTGAATTTCTATACAAATTGACTTAATCTGCTTCTCCTAGACAAAAGTGTTGATTGGATCAGTTATCCTTCAGATTTTGTACTTTGTCCAAATGTTGTGTTCTGGGCTTAAAAATGTATTTGAAAATGCATAATTGAGGATAAAATATGATTACGAAAGAGTACTCTGAGAGAAAATACATTCTGAAATCCATATTACATGGCAATCCATGTTGAAAAATGTGCACCTGAATTTACATATTCATAATAAAGCACATCTGCAAATTAATGTGGAATGAACATATGCAAAAATGACACAGGTGGCTAGCAACTTACTCACTGATATGTGTATATGATAGATGATAGATAGATAGATAGATAGATAGATAGATAGATAGATAGATAGATAGATAGATAGATAGATAGTCTTCCTTCATCCATACACAGTGGTTCACACTCTCCTTGTTTGGTCCATACATCCCTGCCAATATTACTCCATTCTTTCTTTAGTTTTTCTGTTCCCCAAGGTGTTAACTCTTTCATCTCCCCTTGTAGGTTCTTTAATTTATCTGGCCTGCTTATGCATTACCCAGTACTTTGTGGCTTTATTTCAATAGGTCATTGGTAGATTTTTGTTGGCTTACTTCTTTTATTATAATTTTTGGGTTGCATTTTATTTTTTAAAAATCTGCCATCTGTTTGCTTTTTTTGGTGGGAAAAGGATAGCTTTGCCATAGTATTATTTTTTTCCCCTAAGTTTTTGTTTTGAAATGTTAGCTGCCTGGAGAGGATAAAGTTTTCAGTCAGAAAGGATGGATGGATGGATGGATAGATAGATATTGATAGATATTGAATAATTAAATTTTTCGAAGGTCTTTTCTTTCTTCTCAGAGTAGAGTGAGAAAAAACACATAAGAACTGTAACAACTGTAAACAGAAACTTCAAGGTCTATGCTGTTATGGGTATCTCTGTTTACATAGATATGCAAAGGTGCATCTATAAATCAAAATATATACTAGAATGAAGAAATCTTTTACAGTATTATAGAATACAGAAAGCAGATAATATGCACTTAATTTCAGTTCAAATGGGGAAATAGTCACTTGAAATAGGGAAAAATAGGTTTTAACAAGCATCACCTGAGGGCCCATGTGTGAGATGGAGCCTGTCTCCTGATCGTGTTAATGGTGCTTTTTTATGATTCCCAGGTGCTCTGTTCTTATTTTTTGTATTATATGTGTTTTTATCTATTTTAGTGTAAGCCACCCAGAGTCACATACTGTATGTGAGATGGATAGCCACATAAATTGATTAAACAAACAAACAAACAACAGAAAGAAGAGCACTGGCCATGTTTCAGTGCAAAGGTGCATAATAGAAAAGGGGGGGGGGGAACATAGCCAAACAAGCCTATGCATCAATATATTAATTCTAATATTCCCAACGTAAAGCTAGAGCCTATTATAGATCAGAAAATTCACTTTGGCTAAAAATAAAAAAAATGGGGGTGTAGAAAGAGAGGCTGTGGCAGATAGATTGGAGGATAAAGGGAAAAAAATCATTGAAGAATAGTAGTTGTAACTGCCATATTCCAGAAAAAGGGGAAAGCAACAGGCATTATTTCCTGGTTGATCATAGATACTTGAGAAACTTTGGCAGGCAAAAGCATCTTTCAGATCTCTCAGCTGTTAGTCTCCATTCAATAATCTACTAAAATTTGACTGTTTAGATTACACCAATGTGCTATATATGGAGCTGCCTTTGAAGGTAGTCTGGAAACTGCGGTTAGTATAAACTATGGCAGACTGAAACAGTGTGCAAGTTAGTATACTTGTACTAGTATTACACAACCACAATGGTTCCAAGTATGCTTTCAGGACTACTTCAGTCAATGAAATGGGGGAAGTCGTTGTTAGCCTGAGAAGTCCTACTGTTCATGCCCTCCAATATTGAACAACTCAGGCCTGAGCCTTTTCACTGATGGACCTTCAGTTTCAGAGTACCTTCTGTAATGCTGACTCCATTGTCTTTTCAGTATTAGGAAAAGGGATTTTTCTATGCCTTTTAACTTCCACTTTAATTTAATTGTTTCTGTAATTGGTGCTGCAGTGTGTGTGTGTGTGTGTTTTAAAGTTAATCTTATTACTACTATTTAACTCCTGCTGTTTCCAGATTTTTAACTGATTTTCCTAGCTATCGTTTATTACTCTTGCCTTCATTTTTAACAGTTTTATTAGGTTGTATTAGGGTTTATTCTAGTCTGCTGTTTTAGATTTAACCTAGATTTAAATTTTTATGTAAGCCACCTTGGGAAAACATCTGTTTTGAAAGGTGGCATATAGATATAGATATAGGCATAGGCATAGGTAGAGATAGAGATAGATGATATACATGCACACATACATACATATACTATTTTATAACAAATGTGAAGACGAATTACAGGTTTGCAACTCTCCAAGCAGTTCCAGGACTGCAGAACTGGATGAATCTGTCTTGTGACACTTCAGATGTCTCCCCACACCAAGAATTTAGAGCAAAGAAACAAAAGAAGGCACTCACATCCCTTAATTTCCCTTTCTTAATTGGGAGGGAAGGTGAAGTACCTGTGCTTCTCCTCTGCATACACAGAGGAAGACAAGGCCATATCTATATGGCCTCTCTTTCCCAAAGGCAGCCTCATCAAAGTTTGGGAGGGCATTGGTTTTCCACACACTGGAGAACCTTCCTGGATATTTTCTGTTGCTCCAAAGTGACCTAGCACTGTGGATCAGGAAAGGGGCAGTGTACCTTGGCCACACTGAATATGACATCAATGAAAATTTGGGATTAGGCATCTCTATCCTTTCTCATTGCTAAACGCTTGAGAAATCATTTCACTCCTTGAAGAAACATGGTAAGCATCTCTTGGTGTCAGAGAGAGTGGAGGGGACAGGGAATGATAAGAGGAAACTAAATCAGCAACACAATAACACAGTATATACCCCTGGCAAAGTGTGTTTCCTATTTTTCATGGGGTGGTGTTGTAGATTGTTGGCCATATGCCTTTCCCAACTATTCCAGAGAAGTAGACTCAGAGAAGGCAAGGCTGGGAGAAAAATGAGAAGTGTAACACAGAAAACGTGAAAGCTGCTTATGGCACATGGTCATGATGGGTGGGATGACAGAACAGAATGATCAGAAATGCATCTGGGACAGATACAACTTTTAAGGGTGGGTGAATAAAGAGTTGGATGGGTTTTCACCCTAGGGAGAGAATCAGAAATGATCTAACTGAGAACCAAGCATGGGTTAGTGATTATTCATCAGATTTACGGTTTTATACATTACAGTGCCGTAATGACTCTTGTATGAAAGAACACATACTTTCCATTCAAATAACATCTTGCTGGTTTTTCATCTAACACTCTAACTTTAATTATATGAAGAACGTAACCTGTATCAAATTATGAATATGTTAACATATTGAATGAGTACAAGAAAAATAAGCACCAGATTTTTTTGTTATGCTATACAGGCGCACAAAGGTATAGTAAAAAAAAAAGCTTGGTTTTCTTGACCACATTGTCATAATATACATATAGAACTGCTTATTGAATCCAGGCTGTGTAGGCAACAGAAAGAACCCTGGCTCCATACCACCACAATGCAAGGCCACAACAAAGGCAGGAAAAGAACAGGCTCTTTCATTCCATGTCTCCAAATATTACCAACACAACGGCTAAAACATTACCTCTGTCTGAAGTATATCTATGTATTCATGCATAAGGTATTAACTAGGCTCTCTGAGCACCACTGCTGAAAACATTAATATATTCAAATGATATTCCAGCTACTGAAAAAAAAAACTAGATAAGACAAATGTATTAAGATCTCTTCAAACAAAAGGACTCCTAAAAAAAAGCATCCACACCCTTTCCCTTAAAGTCATGAATCACATGTTAATATGGAAGATGAAGAGGTATCAGCCACAGCTTGAATTACAGAAGGTTATGCTTGGAGACATGCTGGTACAGAAGCTATGTAATTCAAACTCTTCAGAGAGCAACATATGAAGGTTGCTGACTTCATGCCTGCTGTCTTTGAACTTTGTCCCAGTTCAGAATGCATTGGGATAAATCCAAGGGACTTACAGAAACCAAAAGGGGTTAAAAATTTGGTTTTAGCAACGGAAGTTGATTTTACCAATGGAAAATCAAAAAGGGTCAGAAAGTTGACTGCCCTTATACTGGCATTGTTTCCCTTCAGTAAAACCAGTTGCCTTCATGAGAATAAATAACTACTTGTTTTAATTAAGGGGAAAGCACCTTTTCATAATGTCTATGTAGGATAGCTCAGATTGAGATTGCTTCAGAACACAAATCCTTAAAATGTTAATAAGCAAAACTGTAATGCGTATCTTAAGTTTCATATAGAGCAAACAGGAAGGATTGTCTCTGTAGCAGCACTAAATTACCATAAATACCACCAACTATTTATATAACCCCCTTTGCTCCATTTTCTGGAGGTCTACAAAGGCTTTCCCCCAATATATAAACATTACAGAACCATAGCATAGAACTGGAGTTGGAAGGGGCCAGAAATATCATCTAGTCCAACCACCTCTGCAATGTTCAGGAAAACCAATTAAACCATCCTTGAAATGACTATCCATTCCCTTGTTAAAACCTCTAGAGATGAAGGAACCACAACCACTGTTGTGCACTGTAGACTGTTCCACTGTTATGCAGATCCTACAACAGCGATAGGGGGAGATATGCCCAATTAAATGCAAAATTCCAGAGGTTAGCCAGAAGAGAGAAGGAATTATTTTGAAACACGCAATGCGCGGAAGTGGAAGAAGACAATAGAATAGGAAGGACAAGAGACCTCTTCCAGAAAATTAGAAACATTGGAGGTAAATTCCAGGCCAAAATGGGTATGATCAAAAACAAAGATGGCAAGGACCTAACAGAAGAAGAAGAGATCAAGAAAAGGTGGCAAGAATATACAGAAGACCTGTATAGGAAGGATAACAATATCGGGGATAGCTTTGACGGTGTGGTCAGTGAGCTAGAGCCAGACATCCTGAAGAGTGAGGTTGAGTGGGCCTTAAGAAGCATTGCTAATAACAAGGCAGCAGGAGACGACGGCATCCCAGCTGAACTGTTCAAAATCTTGCAAGATGATGCTGTCAAGGTAATGCATGCTATATGCCAGCAAATTTGGAAAACACAGGAATGGCCATCAGATTGGAAAAAATCAACTTACATCCCCATACCAAAAAAGGGGAACACTAAAGAATGTTCAAACTATCGAACAGTGGCACTCATTTCACATGCCAGTAAGGTAATGCTCAAGATCCTGCAAGGTAGACTTCAGCAGTTCATGGAGCAAGAATTGCCAGATGTACAAGCTGGGTTAGAAAAGGCAGAGGAACTAGGGACCAAATTGCCAATATCTGCTGGATAATGGAAAAAGCCAGGGAGTTTCAGAAAAACATCTATTTCTGTTTTATTGACTATTCTAAAGCCTTTGACTGTGTGGACCATAACAAATTGTGGCAAGTTCTTAGCGGTATGGTGATACCAAGTCATCTTGTCTGCCTCCTGAAGAATCTGTATAACGACCAGGTAGCGACAGTAAGAACAGACCACGGAACAACGGACTGGTTTAAGATTGGGAAAGGAGTACGGCAGGGCTGTATACTCTCACCCTACCTATTCAACTTGTATGCAGAACACATCATGCGACATGCTGGGCTTGAGGAATCCAAGGCTGGAGTTAAAATCTCTGGAAGAAACATTAACAATCTCAGATATGCAGATGATACCACTTTGATGGCTGAAAGTGAAGAGGAACTGAGGATCCTTATGATGAAGGTGAAAGAAGAAAGTGCAAAAGCTGGCTTGCAGCTAAACCTGAAAAAAACCAAGATTATGGCAACCAGCTTGATTTATAACTGGCAAATAGAGGGAGAAAACGTAGAAGCAGTGAAAGACTTAGTATTTCTAGGTGCGAAGATTACTGCGGATGCTGACTGCAGTCAGGAAATAAGAAGACGCTTAATCCTTGGGAGAAGAGCAATGACAAATCTCGATAAAATAGTTAAGAGCAGAGACATCACACTGAGAACAAAGGTCCGCATAGTTAAAGCAATGGTGTTCCCCGTAGTGACATATGGCTGCGAGAGCTGGACCATAAGGAAGGCTGAGAGAAGGAAGATCGATGCTTTTGAACTGTGGTGTTGGAGGAAAATCCTGAGAGTGCCTTGGACTGCAAGAAGATCAAACCAGTCCATCCTCCAGGAAATTAAGCCAGACTGCTCACTTGAGGGAACAATATTAAAGGCAAAACTGAAATACTTTGGCCACATAATGAGAAGACAGGACACCCTGGAGAAGATGCTGATGCTAGGGAGAGTGGAAGGCAAATGGAAGAGGGGCCGACCACGGGCAAGATGAATATATAATATTCTAGAGGTGACGGACTCGTCCCTGGGGGAGCTGGGGGTGTTGACGACCGACAGGAAGCTCTGGCGTGGGCTGGTCCATGAAGTCATGAAGAGTAATAATAAACAACAACAATCCATATGTTTTTCCTTACATTTAAACAAGCCCTACATACCTGCAAATGTTTCTAGTCCTAGTTTCTGTGTCAATGTAAAATAGTTCCTGACTATCATTCTACACATAATTTTATAGAATGTTAATGTTTTAGAAACCTGCATTTGTAAATGAAGTTTGTATGTCATTTAGGTAAGGCAGGCCAGCATACTTTTTATTATTTATTTATTTATTAATTATTGAATGTATACACTGCCCATCTCAGTATAAAAGTGACTCTATACTACAGAGTTACCTACAGAGTGAACTGGAGCCTACTAGCTGTGGACTGTCAGGTTCGCAATCCTCCCACTCCCACCATTGTTTTGGTCAGGCACCAAAACCAGAAAGTATTTCAGGTTCTACACTCCCAACTGTGGCTATATTTGGATTGGTAAGTAATATAGTCCCAATCATGCTGAGCAAAGTATTTTTGATCTGTGATGCCAAGATATTGATTGTTCACCAGTGACCAGTTTTCAAAAGCAAACTTAAACATGTATCAAGTAAAATTACAACAGCTTTTGATGTGGACAAAGGATTGTGTTAAAGATTCCATTCAGTGAGGTAGAATCTACTAGGAAGAAGCTGGTAGATCCTTATTTGTTGTCTTAGTGAATTGCTTGAACTGTGGTTTAAAGCTGTGTCTGAAATACCTAATCAAAGAAGATACCTCTTTGTATGGAATTCAAGGACTGAAATTCAACAAATAGTGGTTTTCTTAATGATTTCCAAAGAGACATTGAGCCAATTCCAGTATAACATTTTTCTCTCTCTCATGCAGAGACCTACAAACGAAAATACTATACAAGAAAATGCAAACATCCACAAAGAGTTTGTAAAGAGCAGTAGATTCCAGCAGATGTTTGCTCAGTCCTGGGAAAATATTTCATTGGAATTAGCTCTCTGTGTCAGTGACAACTTCTGACAATTGCTGGATTTGCTTTTCGAGCAGTGGCCACTAAAATTAACCAAGTAGGTGGCCACTTCTTTTTTCACCCATCCCTTTTTGTCTGTGCTAAAGAAAGAAGAAAAGTGAAACTCTGTAGACAGCCTGTAATAATTTGGGGTGGGGAACAGTGGATCTGAGAGAGAGAGAGAGAGAGAGAGAGATACAACTTTAACTAACTGCAAATTATTAGTGGAAAAGTAGTCTCAGAAGTATGCTACATCTGAAATATTTTTTGTCACTTGAACATGTGCAATCCAGAGCCAGCCTCATTCTCCCATTCTAAGGGAACAAACATTTCACATTCACAGATGCTCCTGATTTGGTGTGGTTTGGAGTATAATTTAGATCAAACATACCCATGTAAATGAGTCAAGGTTTTCTTAATTAGGTGCCTCCAAAGAAAAAAAACTGGGACCACATCAGTAGGTGTGGGTGTGGTACCCACAATTCTGGAGTTTTTCCTATGACCAGAGCTCAGTGCTGCTTAGGCATATCATCAACATTTTTTCCCTCCAGATTCTCAGGCACAGTAATAAATCTGTATGTGGCATAGACATCAAGACGCTGCTTCAGAGAAGCTGCCTAAGAACACCGTCTCTTTGGCAGATGCTGTAAAGGAGGTCATTGTGCTGTGATTTAGGTCCCTCTACCCATTTTTTTATTTTATTGCCAGTGGTTTGTTTCCTGTACAAGGAGAGTGCATTCCAGCTAAGACTTCTTAACTTTCAGACAAATATGAAGATTTGTAACTATTCATTAAAAAATGCTCATGTCTTGCCTGAGAATTTTGAAGTTTACATGAATTGTGAAAAAAATAACTGTTGGCTGAGAAAAACGAAGGGACTGAAGCTGTTTCTCTTAATTCCGTATCTTGATTCTTTATTAAGTGAAAAGTATTAGGATGCAATTGCTCTCTCCTCCAAGAAAGTCTAGTAACTTTGGTGCCTCTATATGGCAGAAATCACTTGATGGAAAACATTTGTTAGATAATCCTATTTCAGTACAACAAGATAAACATGCTGGAGACAATGAGATCTCACACATTTGTCAAGACAAATGCTTATAGCTTATGTATGTATGTGGGATTTTGCTCCAAACTTGAGATCAATGGATTAAAGCCATAGTTGACATCAGTGGGAGCAGTACTGCTGTCTGTGTTGATTCTGGAAGTGACTTTTGCCTGGATGAGGTTTATAACAAAATACTAGACTTCAAGAGTTTCTTCAATGCAGAGTAAAAATTATATAAAACAAGAGTTATCCTATCAGGCTTTGATGGAGAAGGGAAGCTCTATTTTCATTAAGAAATTAACATGACAGCTTGCTTGGTTGTCTGATTCAAAAATAATATCAAGTTAAGTATTTGTGAGGCTGAATCCTGAGCATAGGGGAACATGGATTCTGTTGTTCTTTGAGTGATTTTCCTGCTTCTTTGCAGGGTCTGTTGGATTTGCACTGTGCTTGCCTAGTTCTTAGAGCAAAGCTGATCAGTGCATGAGGTGATGAGGGGTTTCTAGCAGTGACCATTATGCATTGCGCCTCACTTAAGCTATAGTCCTACTAATTCAGAAGAATCTTTCTGACTAAGCCATGGAATGCCAGCCCTTTGCCTCTGAAGCACTATGGAAAAACATTGAAAATGTTGTACTGCATCTATCTTGGGTAAAACCTTCTGATGCACTTAGGTCATAAGCACTATTATGTATGCAGAAAAATGAAAAATAACTTTCATATGTTATGAAGGTTTGAAATCCATCAACTGGAGGAAGAAAATACTGCAGGAAGTTTTGGAAGCTGCCAACATGTCATTCAAATGATATTTGATTTATAGAGTAAAATGCAGCTGCAAAAATTACTTTTGCAACCTTTTGTAATTTTCCAGTTGTACAAATTCACAATAGAATTCTAAAAGCATTTTCACACATTATATTAATCATACCTTTTGAATTCTCAACATTTTGAAAGTTACATTGACTTCCTTTTGCTCCTAGCTCTTCATAAGTAGCATTCACTTGTGAGCTTAGAGAAACTCAAAGGCATTTTAAAAGTGCCATCTTACATCCGTTCTTACAATAGAATCTAAAGTATCTCTACTTCAATAGTGTCTACTCACAGGGGAGTGCAGTATGCAATTTATGACATTGCTTTAGTCTATTAGCAAACATACAATCCTTAAGTGTTTAACCTCTTCTTTTGGATTTACATGGGGGAAGAGGGGAGAATAATGAAAACAAGTTTAAGATATCTATGTTGGCCTGAACCTGCTGAAACAGACTTAAGCAAGTGGAAGTCACATGGATATTCTGCATTTTTCTTCCCTCCAAAATATGATAGTAATGGAAATTTTGCAGACTATGCTAAGTGTTCCTAGCTGTCATACAATAGCTTTAATTTTTGATTTATCCACAGCTTTCTGCATATCGCTGCTGAACCTGTCATCACATTGTCATTGCTTCCTGCCTGAACTACTGTTGCATTCTTCTTAGATGTGTGCTGTTGGCTGAGATACTGTATATAATAGGTAAAAAAAAAATCTCTTTTGTTAAATATAGTTTCCAGAAAGGAGAACTATGCAATAAAACCAGCATAAGATATCCTGTTTTATTGCTCAAATTTCAACCATGCAGTTTTTTTTTCCCTTTGTGATGTGTGGAAAATGTCAGGATAAAGCCAAATTTCCAAAAAGAAAAAAAAAGACACTTCAGTTCTGTATATGCCCATGTTTTGTGTAAAAGCAAGATAACATTGTTATTGGTGTGTGGATGTATTATTTTCCCCCTTTTTGTGATACATTTTCTTTGCTTTATATCAAGGGGCAGTAAAATTGACTGAAGGTATTACTAACAGAGCAAAGAGCACTGATGGCAAGATAGAAAAGGCTGATGATTGTCTGGCATTTTCTCTAGAAAAAGAGAAAATGCTTGGATATGCAAAGGAATGCTGCCCTGCAGCAAAATACATCTGGCTTTAAAACATTAAAAAATTGGAACGAGCAAGTTTTTGAAAATCAAAGGTGAATCAAAAGGAATTGGCTTCTGCCTGGCAAAGCAGTCAGATAGGCCACAGGAAGTGATAAACCAGGAGGCAACTGTAATCTTCCCTGACAATGCGCCTGAAAGTGACTGCCAAGAAGACAGATGTTGTGGCTGGAAAACTCTCCGCCATCATTGGGCATGCGGGTTCAGCGCTTTCCACTTAAAGGAGGGAGGAGGGGGATGAGAAGAAGATAATAGAGATCCATCCTCATCAGAATCATCAGATATATGTCCCTAATACATACCTGAGTGTTATTTGTGATTTTAAAGTGGAACACTTCAGCAAAATGCAGCCACCTCCTTGCCAGATTCATTATTGTAGGTAGAACCAGTATCCTGTCTGAGAGTGCATTGCTCAGAGCTATGCACTAAATACACCATGGGTTTCTTCTTCCCTCCTATGTTGTAACCTTTTCAATATCAATAAATCAATATCCCACTGCTTCTTTGTCATAATTTTGATTTGTCCTCTTGACATGTGACCACCTTTTATTGATAGTCCCTTATGCATGCAATTGGAAGATTTCTTAATCTCTGCAGTACCGAATCACTAGCTCAGTGGTGAACTTTAGAGCTCTAGGGAACCTTTTTCAAAAGGAGGACACATTTTATAGACCACCTTAGAAGCAAGTTCTCTCACTGGATCAAAATCCAGAGTTAAGAGGGTGCCAGGACAAGACAGTCGCATTATCTTCTTTAGGTTACACTTAGCTGGAACTTTGGAAGCAACAGATCTTTTAAGTTTACAGGACATTCAAGGGCATCTGCTGGATTTCATCTAGTTGCAAGAAGTTATGCAGGCAACATGCTTGTATATACCCTTTTGATTGTTTATAATATTCCAAGAATTGGAAACTTACAGATCATAAAATCAGTGGAGTGGAAGAAACTGAAACCTGCTTTGAATTGCTGAAATCCACTATTTACAAATGGTAACACATTTCTGCTTATACAAGCTACAATCAAAATCTGAAGAGGATGGAAATGCACAAGACATAGGAAAATGAAGCAAAGAAATGATAGAAGGGAAATACCGGTCAGATGTAAGTCTATGAGAAACGGGGTTTCTTGGAAGCTTGAAGAAAACATTTTTTTTTAAAAATAGCTTCCTACTCCTTAGGCATGCAATGATCTTAAAACTCCAAATAAATGACAGTGATAATTTAAAGGAGCAACCATAAGGATTAAAAAAAGGAAAAGTATTATTGCAACTTTTAATTGATTCCTTCTTCATCAGATTTTCCCCCCATATTTCTTACAACAGTAGGGTGAGGCTGACTAATTGCAAGGCCACATTGGGATTGCCTGCCTAATGTTCACAATCCTGTAAAATTCAGAATATTGCTTCGGACAGAAACAGCAATGTACTGTGAGTCCTTAAAGTCCCAAGCTGCCAAGCTTTAAATATAAAGGTTTTACCAACACCTTGAACTGAGTCCAGAAACAAACCAGCAGTTAGTTAAACAGACGTATCCTGATCAGAATGCCTCTCTCTCACCAGCAATCAGCCTGCTGCATTTCATATCCATTGTAATTTTCAGTCATTTTTCAAGGGTAGCACTACTTAGAGTGTATTACAGTAGTCTAATCAGAGAACTAAAGCATGAATGGCTGGTAGTGGTCATAGCTTAGCAACAAAATATGGCAAGCTAATTCATAAGTTTTTAGAAAGCTGAATTTCTTTTCTGTATCTCATGGTTATTAGAAAGTCTACAACAACACTATACTGTACATTTCTTGCCTGATGAAATTCATTTCTGTGTGATTTTATTTTTAATAGATCTGATAAGCGATAGCAAAGACAGGAATTTGTCAATAAATTATATCATACTGGTAACATAGTAACAAAGCAAAAATAAGCTCTGCCTAAAGGGTACAACAACAAGCCTTTCCCAAGGCTAAATTCAATAGCAGCTATTTTTAATAATTAAAAAAAAGAGAAGAAATAAGATCTGATTTGTCCAAGAAAGAGAAGGCAGTGTCTTTCTAATAACACTTCCACAGCTACTGATACAGCTCAGGTCTAATTGATCTCACAACATTTTATTTCAGATGAAGTTAGTAGCTGTATCTTTTGTTTATTTTTTATTCTAATATAAATGAAAGAGCTCAGCCTAGATGGGGATTCTTCTGTTTTGATTCTTGCTGTGGTCCCAGTTGGAATTAATTTGTTTCAACAGATCACTTCCGGAAGTGTAAATAGCAGGCCAAAAATAGTTAATTTGGAACAAGATCCTCAAGAGGTCAAACTATAAATCAGTGGTTCTTAAACTGGGGATAATTTGGGGCATATCCTGGGGGTAATGGAGCAATTTGTAATTGCTTGTTTGTGAGTCAAGGATTCAGTTTGGGACTGTTGCTTCTGAGGTGCTTGAGTGAAACAACAGTCTGGTTTTTTGGGGGGTAATGACATTATTCAAGACTGGGAAAGGGGGTAATTGGGCCAAACAGTTTAAGAACCACTGCTATAAGCCCTTCATATCCCCACCCTGGGATCCGAATCTGGATTGCCGTGCAGCAGCGTCACTGCTTGAGCTTCTTGTCGCTGCAGCTGAGCTGGTGGCAGGGTTCTTGCCTGATGGTCCTGGGGCACTTCAACCTGCCTTCTCTGGGCCTGGATATGAAATGCAGCAGGCTGATTGCTGGTGAGAGGGAAGCATTTTGATCAGGATATTTCTGTTTAATTAACTGCTGGCTTGTTTTCTGGACTCAGTTAAAGGTGTTGGTGCAACCTTTATATTTAAAGTTGGTGGTGGCTCGGCAGTTCACCACCATCACAGCACCCATGGATTTGATCCAGCTTATTAAGTGCCCCACTCACAGTGGAGTTCACACTTTGGATCTAGCTTCTCTCTTGCGGCAGTGGCAACATGCTCTGGTGCTGGGGGATGTTGCCATGGACAGATCACTCCGTCTTGGCCCTGGAGTTCTCTTTAACGAACTGCCACTGATGGACCCTATGGGGCTGCAGAGAGAACTTGGCGTTATTCCCAAAGCTCTGGTGCATGATTTAGCCAGGACCTTAGTCACAGCCCGGAATCAACACACAATAAGAGCCTAGGGTGAGATAGCACTTATGTGGACTCTGTGACTGTGAATCCCATAGAATCCTCTGGTTTATTGTGGAGCTTTGGGAGAGCGATTTGAGAAACACCTAGAATGCTGCTGGAGAAAGTCATGCAACCGAACACAGGTGAAAGCCGTTATTATGATTTCTCTTGTGGCAATTAGAGTGGTGAAGTGAGCTTAATTCTTTGCTGTTTTTGCACCCAAAGATAGCTGGCCAGTGGCCCTCTTTTGGGTGACCTGGTCAGTCCTTGGTAAAGAGAGGCTGGGGGAGCCCCTGTAGGACTGCTGTGAAGATTATTCTAGGCATCTGTCACATAAAGTCACTTGGACTTGTTCTGAGTTGAACTCCAGCTGGGCAGGTCCTATGGAAGTGACTGAGCAACTATCTTTGCTCAGTTATCTGGGAAGAGTTTCAACTGGTTGTTCCTGAGGAAGTAAACAGGGTCCTTGGTGCTGTTAGCACTGCCATGTGTGCTCTCAACCCATGCCCTCATGGCTGGCAAAGTCCTCTCAGGAGATTGCATGCAGTTGGATCCAAGCGGTGGTTAACAGCTCTTTGCAGGAGGGGCTAGTTCCACTTGCCTTGAAGGAGGCAGTGGTCTGCCCCCTTTTCAAGAGGTCATCCTTGGATCTGACTGTGTTGGGTAACTTTTATCCAGTCTCCAACCTTCCTTTTTTCGGGAAGGTTGTTGAGAAGGTGGTGGTCACAGCAGCAAAATTTCCTGGAGGAAGTGGATTATATATCCTGTTACACTATGAGATGGCCAGGCAGAATCACTCTTAAATTCTTTGTTTACAATTAACTATTTACAACAATGAAAATCCTTAGAATAGATTAGACAGTGCAGTTCAATCAAGTCCACCCAGGCAGTGGAGGAAAACAAGACAGGGCTGAAGAATCAGAAGTAGCAGAAGATCGTGGCGAAACAGCAAGGCAGAACTCGGCTAAACCCCTCAATGAGGTGGCAAGACTCGGTGTGGCTAGAACGTGTGGCAATGAGGAAGCTTGCGTGGTTGCTGGGCTTGACACGGAGGCTAGCCAAGGCTCGGATTTAGAGACAAGGCAGGACTTGGCTGGAACAGCAAGGCAGGGCGTGGAACTGGAAGCAGAGCTGGACTTGGCCGGAGCAACTAGGCTAGGCTTGGAACTGGAAGTGAGGCTGGACTTGGCTGGAGCGACTAGGCTAGGCTTGGAACTGGAAGTGAGGCTGGACTTGGCTGGAGCGACTAGACTAGGCTTGGAACTGGAAACAAGGCTGGACGTGGCTAGAGCGACAAAACGAGGCTTGGAACTGGAAGCAAGGGTGTTCAGCTGGATTGGTAAGACTAGATGTGCAAAGGAAGCTGGTCCGCAATGGCAGGAGAAGCTTGCTCTGATTCCGCAATGGCTACAGGACGAGGCTTCTGACTCTGGTAAGGACTCTTCCACAGAGGCTGTAAGCTTGAAGGATCAGTTGTCTCTGGCAGCTTGCTATTGGTGCGGTTGCCTTTTTATGAAATCCTTTTCACACCATCTTCCTTCAGCAGCCAATTGGGCTGCTTTTTGTTTTGCGCACTTCTCTGCTCTTCTCTCTCCAGCACTGATTGGAGGATTCAAACCTCCCTCCAGAGTTTGTCCAATCAGCATCTGCAATTTCTCCTGCTCTGCTGAGTCACTCCTGGATTCTATTTCCCCAATTCCCTCCGGATAAGTTTCATTTTCCACTTCTGGCTCAAGATAAATTTCATTTTCAGAGTCAGAGTCAGACTCAAACTTCACATTATCTGGACCCCTTTCAGTCAAAGTTCAGGCTGGATTATAGCACTAAGATGGCATTGGTTGAAGGTATGAGCACTTCTGGGCACCCCGTGGTTGCCTACATTATTATACTGCTGATGCACAAGCTGTACTGGCTCCCAGTTTCCTTCCAGGTGCAATTCAAAGTGCTGGGTATCACCTTTAATGGGTCTAATTATTTGAGAGTGGCCCTCCCTGAGGATATCTGCCATCTCACCAGGTCAGATAGGATGGGCATGCTCTCCTGTATTAAACAATACAGTCTGGTGGGACCTAGGAGCTAGCCCTTCTCCATTGTGGCACCTTCTCTATGGAACAGCCTTCACCCTGATGTCCTGAGGGCCCTTTGGATCTCTGGAAAGTCATTAAGACCTGGTTCTTCCCCCAGGCACTGGGACAAAATAGGAGTGGAGACGGGTGCATGCATATGTAGGATAGGAGTGTTATGGTACCTTGGTTGTGTGAAATGGTTTTAATTTTTTTGTATGTGCTTTATTATTTTTGTCTGCTGTTGTGAGCCACCCAGGGTTATGTTGTATAATTTGGGCAGCCATATATTTTTTTTAAATAAATAAATACACTTAGACTAAATGAAAAGTAGACAGTGGTACCTTTCAGATGTTGGTTAGGATTTGCAGAATGTGTAAGAGCAGAGTCAAAACAAAACAGAACAACAACCACAACCACAACAACAAGAGAATAATCATATGTGAAACTTAGAGAATATGTGCAGTTTATCTAAGAGAAGCAGAACATTTTCTTAAATGGGACTTACTGCATCTCTCCAGCCTTTAAAATGTTACCAGCACAGTGGAGAGAATGAAAGATTGGTGTGATTAGTATGATGAGATAAATTCTTATTGCACACACTGGCAAGGAGTCCACTGTGTACTGATGAAGAACAGCTCTACCTTCCACCAGCTCCTTCTCTAGCCTTCTCACTTTCTTCTTTGTTTTTCCTATTTGGTTTATCCTGGTGATGATCATGATTATGAACAAGAACAACAATCATTGTGAGTTTCTTTGTCCCTTCTAGTTCACCAACTATGTTTGGTCTAACTAATCCTTTATTTCTTCTTCACCATCCAGTCCCATCTAATCCATCTCAGAGAACAAGAAAGTAGAGAAGTAAAGGTCAACTGAACTGGCTACTCTTCTTCACTGTTACTACCAGGTTTAGCCTGATGAATAGAAAATATGAAGTAGTAGCAGAAGAGAGGGGACTTAAGTAAGCTCCAGGTAGACGGTTGACTTTCTACTGAGTAGAGAATTCAATTAAGGGGGGAGGGAGGCAAAGCTGAATTCTTGCTTCATTCTCACTATTACAGAGAAATCAAGTAAGATGGATTAACATTCTTTACTATGTGAGAGAGATAAATACAGCTAAGAGGTATTTATAGCCTGAATGGTGAAGAAGCTGCATTAGAAAGTAACCTTGAGAGTTCAGTGCTCTTTAGGAATCTGAACCAGGATTAGCAGTTATGCTAAGGAGTAGAAGTATTTTTTGCTTGTTAGTTGGCTAGGTGCCATCAAGTCTGGTGATCATCATCTTGACCTATTCTCAGTACTGTCACTGTCTGTCTATTCTTGACCCCAAGAAAGAAAACTATCTAACACCTTTACTTCTTTGTTATTCACTGTACATTCACAAAAACATGCAGGCTGACATTACCTTTGTCTTCTTTAATATTAATCTATATTTTTCCCTTTTCCCTTTTACTTTTGTAAGGAACTTTTCAGTATCTTGTTTACTTTTGACTAAGAAAGTGGTATAGGTACAGATATAGACATATGAATGAAAATCTGTAATACATATATAGATGTGGGCCAAAAATCAGTTCCTATTCTTTTTCAGTTAAAGTTTAGTTATTTATCATTTCAGAAAGTAGACAGCACCAAACAGTTGATTAGATATAACTTTGTGTGGTCAATTTTTGGATTAAACTGTGGGTTTAACTCTTTCTTTCCATTTAATATTTTGTTCTTATTTCAACTAAACAATTCTTACTTTCTAGTATAGAAATTCAAGAGATATGAATGTTGCTGAAATTTAGCAGGTTTTAACAGAGGAACATAAAGAGGTATTTCCGAGTTTTGACCAGCCTTTCTCAACCTTTTGACCCTGGAGGAACCCTTGAAATATTTTTTCAGGCTTCAGGGAACCCCAGCACATTCAGACCCAAATATAGGCTAGAAGCTACGAAATTATTATATTCATTTCATGGGTAGGCCTGTATATATCCATTAACAGTGTTCTTAAACTAAAAATAAAGAATGAAACTTACCTCTTTAATGTGAAGTTGCCCAAATTTGAAATATTTTTTTAAAATAAATTGTGATCTCCCAGGGAACCCCTAGTGATCTTTGTGGAACCCTAGGGTTCATGGAACCCTGGTTGAGAAACCCTGGTTTTGACCATTGATGCATCTAGTTTAAATTATAATGCCTATACTGATTCACAGTGATTTCCAGGGTTTCAGACTACAGGATCTTTTTCAGCCCCAAGTGCACATGCTAAAGACTGAATCTGAATCTTTTGCATATAGTTAATGTATTTGAGTTCCATTGGCAATAGGTGTATAGATTTACAATCAGCATAAGTGTTATCACTGTTAAGATATGTGTTTGTGTGTTTGTGTGTCATCAAACGGATATCAAGTTAATTAATTGATTAAAGCTCATGGAACTGATTTAAAAATTTTTTGATAGGGTCAATATGCTATTACACAGAAAGCAAGATTAGGTGCTGACTTCTTCTGTTAGTGAGTTCTCTCACTGGTGGCGGATAAACTTTATACAGTTAAAATACAGTGTATTGGATTCAAAGGTGCAGTTTTGCATGCAAATATGTATTTTGTTTATGAGAGCCCCCTTATTTCTTAATTATGTACATTAGAGTGCTAGGAAGGAAAAGGAAGCCCAATTCAAGTAGGTCCCACTTCTACTGCTTAGAATCTCCATAACATAAAGGTTCCGTAAACTCTTCTGTAACATTTTGTACAAATGTTTTGGGGTACCACACCAGTAAGTATATTTTTCTTTTATCTCAGGGTACTTTGGATTTGTCCTATAGGAAACGGATCCATATATAATGTTTTTTAACCAGTAAACTTTCTGGCAACAAAACAAAACCAAACCTGTGTGTTCTCTATTTCTAAATTCAACTTTCAAATCTTTGACTTTTTTTCTAAGGGAAAAAAACTGGCCAGAGAGGGGGAAAAAAGTTAATTTTCACAATCCTAAAGAAATATACTGATAAACAGTGGCAAGGAATCATCTATTAATACAAGACAATGTCTCACTGTCATATACTCCATATATACATGAGGCTAAGGAAGGGGGCAGTCCTGGCTCCATTTGTTCTTTCCTTTGCCAAAATCAGCTTAGAGTAATGTTAAATATGCCTTTCCATTTAACTTCCTTCTGTCTGAAATCTAGTATGGGATGATCTTTAAAAATGTAACATATTCCACACAATTGGCTTGATAGGAGCTGACTATGCACTGAAAAAGTACAGCATTTAAACAGTACAGCACGTGGCTGAAAACCAACCTGCCATTTTTGTTTCTAATTCCCACTTTTTCTTTTAAAGCTTCATAGCTTTTCCACTTACTTCTGCAGATGTGCAAACAATATCTTCATGGTGTCGTAGTTTGGCCTGGGCAATCTCTGTACAAGGTCCTTTATGGCTTTCACCTGGCTGTCATGTTCTTGGATTTCTGAAAAAGAAAAGTGTTATGGGTGTTATTATAGTATTTGACTGTCTAGAGCACTGCTGCTGCTCCTGCTGCCGTGGTTGAAACAGATCAAGAATACAACCCGGAAGCCTGGTTGCAGCTGAAGCCTCCCTGGTTTTAAATGTTATTTTCCAGTGGAACATGTTCACATTTTCACAAATGAAGACCTCACGCACAAAGTCCTCTGACTCACCATAGCCTCCTAAAGCTCCTGTCCCTGGGGGTCCCCTCAGGTTGGGGAATGGGGACTCTCAGGTGTTGCTGGAGTTGCAGCAAGGCACTGCAGCTCAGAACGATGCCCCTACCTCTGATGAAGTGGACCAAGAGCCATGAAAGCTGAGGCATAATCACGGTGTGCAACTGATGCTATGAGACCTGGTTGTTTTTGCTGCAGATGACAAACAGAGCTGGCTTTTGGAAGCAAGAAGGGGAACTTTCTAAGATGGGTTTGAGGTAGCAAATGCCACAGTGTAACTTGTCATGCCAGAATCTCATCTCATGACTTTCCTGAGGAAATACTTTTCTGGCCTACAGTGGCTACAGTGACTTGAAAGGATGGGAAAGTATTGGCTTATGCTCTTTCAACTCATTGGAAATATACAAGCACCTTCTCTTATTCAGGAAGATCTAGATTATTTGAAAAATAACATGTGATTTTTATAGGGTACCCACACATCTATCTATCTATCTATCTATCTATCTATCTATCTATCTATCTATCTATCTATCTATCTATCTATCTATCTATCTGCATAATCCACCCACTTGGTCTTCATCCAAATATAAATGAACATGAAAGCATCTGACAGTGTCACAAGAAAGAGCTAATGTTAAATCATTCCCCTGCTCATTACTGACCACATTTTCTATTGAAATAAAATTAAGTCATTCCTTCACTAAGTTTTTATTGAGACATTAGAAAAAATTTAGCAGCTATTCACATGGTAGCTTATTCAGCATAAGTTTTTAATTTTGTAAGTTATATTACAAGTTATGGTGGAGAAGACCCTGTGGCACCTTTCAGTCTTACCTCATAAAGGTATCTCAACATCCATGGGCCCATGAGACACCAGAGGCCTTGGTTTCAAGGAAGTGATAGATACAGCTAATACCACTTCAGACTGCAGCTAGGAATTTCCATAACAGAATACTGCTGTATCAAGAAGAGAAACCCTGCACAAATAAACTGCTAGCTGATCAGAGAAGTTACAATAGTTTTCTTTTCCAAGACATTTATTTTTACATGGAAAGGAAGTTTCATGTGGAAATCATGTGAATGTGTCTTCAGTATGAAGTGGTGCAGATTTATGACCTCAGTACAACTTAGACCTGGGAGGTTATCCTCGTACCTAATGAGCATACATATCTATTGTGTAAGCTTATAAACTTTATTTCCATGCTTTCTAATGATCAATTCTTTGCTGTGTTGATTTTCTTAGTTCACATCCTGTTCCTTGCCTGGTATCCCTTCCATCATTTCATAACTGCCTTTTTGTGGAAAACAATTAGTCAGTAGTGAAAGAATGTAAGATTGAGACCTATAATCGCTTTTGTGATGTGAAACTTCTTTTAATGTTGTGATAACGACACTGCTGCTGACTGACTTGGAATAAGCATACTTTTTATACGATTAATGGCTTCAACTCTTAAAATATGGTTTCTGAGTAAGATATTTGCATGAGATGTTGAAGCACATATAACTGTGCTTTCATTTTGCAAAAGATAAGATAAAATAAATGTTCAAGGTCCCTGACATAGGGAAACAGTTTTACATGCTGCAGGTTTTAGATAACCTGGATCTTGTGACTGGCTTTATCTAGGATAGGTTTTGAATTTAAAAAAAAATCTTCTAATTGCTTACTTCTCCTACTCTGGAAAGATTTTGAGAGTTCCAGTATGGAAGAGATATTTTCCCACAACAGAAATATACAGAATACTTCTGGTGACCTTGGTTCAGCATTGTAATTAGAATATAAGTATTACACTGTATAATAATTTGGCATAAAATTTAAAAAATGGAAAAGGGGCATATATGAAAGACAGAATATCGGGAAATAACCTGAATACTGTAAGGATGGGGTCAGGAAGGCTAAGACTCAGAATGAGTAAGGCTTGCCATAAACAATAAAAATACCAAAAAAACAAAAAAAAAGTTTATTGGGGTATGTGCAGATAAGTCTAGGAAACAGTCTACTGATTGAGATTATTACATGATGGTGATGGACAACAGGGAGAAGGCTGAACTTCTAAATTCCTATTTTTGCATCTGTCTTTTTGCAAAAGAGAAAAATGGACAACCAGTCAGAAGGTGCACAATGGGGGACATGAGGCAAGGAAGGAGTGAGAAAACATCTAGGTGCTTTGAATGAATTTGTTGCCAGGGCCAGATGGATTACATTGCAGGGTGCTAAAGGAATTTGCAAATGTAATCTCAAAACCACAGACTGTCATCTTTGAGAACTCCTGGACTACAAAGTGTCAATAGATTGGAGAAAAGCTAAGATTGCCCAGTGTTTAACAAAGAAAAATTCAAACCCAGGAAACTACAGACCAATCAGCTTGACATCAATACCTGGGAAAATCCTAGAAAAGATAATCAAGCAGTAAGTTTTCAAACACCTAGAAAGGAACAAGATGATTACTAGAAGCCAGCATGAGTTTGTTAAAAATAGGTTGAGCCAGATTAATCTTATTTTCTTTTTGACAAACTGTCTAGATTAGTGGACCAAGGGTGTGCAGTGGAAATATTGTACCTAGACTTCAGTGAGGCATTTGGTAACAATTGTCCATAGCCTCTTTGTTCATAAAATGGAACACTGTAGTATTCCATAGTGGGATGGATAGTCCCACTACCAGATGAATTCAGAATTGGTTAAACAACCATACACAACATGTGGTCCTTAATGGAACTGTGTCTACCTTGATGCTCTTCAGCATTTTTATAAATGATTTTGACAAGGGGTTAGAAAGACGGCTCAGCAGATTTGCAGATAACACAAAGTTGGTGGGGGTTGGGAAATTGCTAACATCTCAGAAGACAGGATTAGGATTCAAAATAATCTTTATAGTCTTGAATATTGAGCCCTTCCCAACAAAATGTAGTTCAATGGCAATAAATGTAAGGTTCTGCACTTAGATAAGAAAAGTCAGATGTACAGGTACAAGACAGATGATACCTGTCTCAGTAGTAGTACTTGTGAGAAGGATCTGGTATCATAAATCAAACATAAGCCAGTAGCATGCTGCACCTGCCAAAAGACCCAATGCAATCTTGGTACTGCATCAACAGACGTATAGTATTGAGGTCATGGGAAGTGATAGTTCCACTCTAGACTGTACCTGGAATACTGTGTCCAAGTTTGGTCACCACAATACAAGAAGAATGCCAAGGAATTGAAAAGAATGCAGAGAAGAGCAATGAAGATGGTGAGGGGCTTGGAGCCTAAATCTTATGAAGAATTGTTCGAAGAACTGGGTATGTTTAGCCTAAAGAAAAAAAGGCTAAAGAGAGACCTGATAGCAGTCTTCCATTGCATCAAGGGCTGTCACAGCCAGGGAAGAGGGTGTGGATTTATTTGCCATAGTGCCTGAGGGTAGGCAAGAACCAATGGGTGGAAGCTTTACACAAAGAGATCCAAACTCAAAATAAGAAACAGTTCCCTGACCATGACAGCTATTAAGAGTCACCCTAGAGTCATGGGTGCTCTGTCACTGGAGATTTTCAAACAAAGGTTGGGCCATTTATCTGGGATGGTCTGAGGGTTCCTGCCTGGGCAGAGGGTTAGATTAGAAGACCTCCAAGGTCCCTTCCAAAGCTATGATTCTATGGTTACAGATGAAAACAGTAAAACGGCAATTAGACCAAAACAGAAGTGAACACCCTGGATCTTCTTCCATACATGTCAGAGGAGGAAAGAATGGAGCAAACAATGTATCAAGGCCATGGCCAGCCTTATTCTCATAACAATAGTCCCCACTACAGCTGAACAAGAGAAGGACAATGAGAATGTAGAACATGAGCTCAATAATCAATTTATCTGTGGTTACAAAAGGAAAATGGCCATGGACACTAGGCAAAAGTAGAACTGTTGATTTGTGCCATCTTCCTTCCATAGTCAGCAGGCATCACAATTTCTAGCTAATCTCTGGGGAGGTTTTTTCCACTGCCAGTTCTGCATTGGACTTATATAACATGGTGATTCAAAAACTGGGAAGTACAAGAACGTCCAATCATGTCTTACATACTCTTATATGACAAGATTACGTTTGAGCTCAAGATTCATTTTCCCTCTTACTTTTAGTGAAGGAATATATGAATTCGGCCTACTTCCCCGAGGACTGGGGACTGCTCTTCTTAGTCACATACCTCAAAGGTACATAGGCCAGGAGGTGTTCCTGTAAGATTTCTTTCCCCACCCCACTTTTTCCCTGTAATTTTCCATCTCTTTATCCCTTTCCTATACTGGGGTTAAGAATAGGAGGCCAGGTAAAGGCATCTCTCAGGAAGAAGGTGGTGGCAGCATAATTTACAAAGCACTCCATCAAGGCGGGATGTTTAAACCCAGAGAGCTTCTGGTAGAGGAGGTCTATGACCTCTGACCTTATCGGCTTAGTCTACAACACTAAATACATGTGGCTAGCAGCTTGCAGTGAAACCCAGGTTCATCATACCTTCATACGGTCATTTCTGTAATATTGCACATTACTGTTTCAGTCATCCAGGTTTCATATGGGGATGATCTCAACCCACAGACTGAAAAGGAAATTTGGTCATATAAATACATTCCTACTGTCTCCTCAGCATGTGCTCAATGATGTAGTCATATTAATAGTTGTTAGATATAACAAGTCATGTACATGATATAAAGTGCATAAATATTTATTATTTTGGTTCTCGGTTTCTCTTCCTTTCTGTTTTCTGTGGGGGGAGGCATCACAAGCGATTATCAGCTACCTTTAAAACAAACACAATGCTCTTGAAATATTTTGATAGCAATTCCACACAGTGCAAGACTAAAAGAAATAGCTGCCCTCCTATAAAAGCTTTGTTATGCTTTTTATCACCTAAAAACCATTTCACTGGAAAGTGTGGCAATATAAACTTTAAAGGGGTTAAATGCATTATCTTAGAGGGGCTCAAACATCTCCATATAGGGTCAAACATTTTTGTGGCAAAATGACTACCCCTCAGACTGTTTAAGCCTTTGTAGACTGAGAAATGTGGAAGATACTGCCCATTCTGCCCTTGGCGATCCCATGAATGCCTAGGCTGACCATATTTCCTTGAGACAAAAATGGGACATTGGGATGGTATATCAGGACAGGGTTAAACTTATGTAATATTCCGTATTCACACACAAACACACACAAAACAATAAAAAAAGTTATCGACAGTAAGCTGGGAAGGTGCAGGAGGGGTAGGTGTGGCAATGGTTGGGTCCAGAATGGCTGGTGCAAGAGTGACGTTGGGTGGAGAGGTTGTAGGAGGGCTGAGGGTGGCAGCAGCCTGAGGGCAGTGGTGGGCTGAGGGCAGCGGTGGGCTGGGACGGGAGGGCAGGAGGCTGGAGAGGCGGAGGGCTGAGGGCAGTGGTGAGCTGGGATGGGAGGGCAGGAACGAGGCGGCAGGAGGCTGGAGAGGCGGAGGGCTGAGGGCAGTGGTGAGCTGGGATGGGAGGGCAGGAACGAGGCGGCAGGAGGCTGGAGAGGCGGAGGGCTGAGGGCAGTGGTGAGCTGGGATGGGAGGGCAGGAATGAGGCGGCAGGAGGCTGGAGAAGTGCAGGAGGGCTGAGTGAAACGGCGAGCTGGGACGGGAGGACAGGAATGGAGGACTCTAATGAACGGTTGTCCCTGAAAACATGTTCCTCTCTGGTGCACCCTTTTATTTTATTTTCTTCCCACCATTTTGGCCTAAGAGTCAATTGGCTTCTTTTCTGCTGAGCGCGCTTTTCCGACCGTCTTCCACTGCACTGATTGGCAGCAGTGACTCTTCCTCTTGCTCATCGCCAATCAGCTGTTCCTGCAGTTCTACTCTAGGTTTCCTGCTGGATTGAGAACTACTGCCAAGTCAACCTCCTTTTCAATTTCAATTTCATTTTTTCCCCGCTTTTCCCAATAATGGCTCCATTTTTAAAAAACGGGACAAAATTGACATTTATATTAAAATGATGGGACGGTCAGGAAATGTTGAAAAAATGGGCCTGTCCCGTTCAAAACGTGACGTATGGTCAGCCTATGAATGCCCCCCAAAGATGTGATTTTGAGTGAAGAATTTGAATGCTCACCAAAATTCACAATGATTTGTTTTTAAATGATAAGTTATAAAGTTCTGACTTAAAAAAAAAAAGACTTAATTCTCAGTGAGTGCAGCTAAGGCAGAGTATTTGTTTATTTTTATTTACAGCCAAAGACCAAATTTTAAAACATAACAATATAACAATATATCAAATATAAAACCACAACAAATCTGTACAGGAAAGCCTGGAACAGTTTGTAGTATGAGGGAGGCACCAGGTGATCTCTACCAGCCATGGCTGTTGTTAGAAATTTGGCAGCCTTTTCAGAAACAGCTGAAGTTTGGCCTCCTAGGAGGAAAACAGTGGCTTCCTACTCAGAAGAACAATTAAGATTTTTATCAATTGGTGTTATAAGTTCTGTTTTCCATTTAGTATATAATGGGCACTCTAACAGTATGTGACATGCATACTGGACTGCTGTATTGGAACATAAACAGATAGGGTTTTCATAGGGGATGCTGGTGTATTTGCCAGTTGTTGTCACAATATGTAACTCAAACTGGGGTCAAAGTGAAAAGCTTTTTGTGTAAAATGTTAAAAAAGTATCTGGGATTGACCAAGGAGGGATATTTATTGAATATTTATCCAGTGAGGAACTCTGGGTCTATGCGTTTGAAGCCTAGGGCCCAAATCCTCCACCTGAGATTAGTTATGATTTTGCCAGGGCCAGGAGCGGCTAAGTCCTTGAGTCCTCTTTAAAATGATTGAATTGTTTTCTTAAGGAGAACTCAGACCTATCTAATAAGGTAAAGCGAACCAAAGTTGAAGAGAATTTGCTTTATTTGTTAATTATTTTATTTATTAAACAAATTTATATGGCTGCCCATTGCACGAAAATGACTCTGGGTGGCATACAACAATTCAGTAAAACAGTAAATATATAAAATACTGTTACCTAAAAATCATTATATAATAATAATTAAAAAAAAACATTAAAATTATAAAAGCAGAACAAAAACAGAAAAGAAAATTACAGGTGAAGGGATGTTAATAATGGAGCCACCTCACTAGATCACCCATCCCCTTGGGTCCCCAGGCCTGCTGGCATTACCAGGTCTTGAGGGACCTTCAAAAGCTCAGGAGTGATGAAGCTGACCTCATCTCTGGAGGGAGAAGTTTCCACAGTGCGGGGACCACAGCAGAAAAGGCCTGCCACCAAGAGCCCGCCAAAGGTAGCTCCCTAGACGACAGAACCCGTAACATCCCCGCTTTGCTGGATCAGGTAGGATCTATGCTTTACCAGTATCTGAGGTGGCATAGCTTCAGAAGAACCCTAATTCTAACCAAATAAGAATGTTAAGGGTGAAATAAGGAACCTGGGTTGGGGCCCTTAAAATAGAATAACTTCTAAGCTGGAAACAGAGCCAGTTTGGTGCAGTGGTTAAGGCGTCAGGCTAGAAACCTGGAGACCATGATGTCTAGTCCCACCTTAAGCACGAAGCCAGCTGGGTGACCTTGGGCCAGTCCCTCTCTCTCAGCCTTAGGAAGCAGGCAAGGGCAAACCACTTCCGAAACTTGCCAAAAAAAAACCCCTTCAGGGACTTGTCCAGGCAGTCTCTGAGAATTGGACACGACTGAATGGATTAAAACAAAAAAAGATGGAAACATCCTTATAGATACACAGCTCTATGCCATATAACATTGAACCCCAAAGGTTTGTCTAAATAGTTTAATAGTGTACAGTTAAGCTTTAATCATAGACTGTGTATTAGGATGATTATGATGATTATGGTGAAGATGGTGACAATGTGGTAAAGTATTAAGGTGTTGGATCAGGAAAGGAGAGACTCAGGTTCAAGTTGATTCTCAACCACGGAAGCTCTGTCTCAATCCACCCTACTCAATAGGATTGTTGTTGTGAGGATAAAATTCCAGGGATGACTACTACATACACTGCCTTTTGCTCCGGGAAGAAAGATAGGGTGATGATGATGATGATGATTAGAAACAGGAGTGCTATTAAGTTTAGATCTGTGTTTGATATTAATAGAGTATATTTTAGGTCTGGATCTTTTTCTGAAAGTTTCTAAGACCATTTTGGTATTGACTGATTGCTACAATTCTTTGGCTGCCAGTTGGAGCTATTACTCAGTGACCATCCACTTCTGTAAAATACACCACCAATGTTTTCCATGGGAGACAAGGAATTATTATGATTTGATCCTAACTTTCTTTCTATGAAGAGAATAGAGTTCCCATTCAGGAACAGAGCTTTTTGGTCTCTTCCTTTTTGCTCAAGAACTCCAGGAGGAAAACGGTAGAAATTGGTTAGGGTCATCTATATGGGGAGAGAGAGTGCAAAGACTGTAGATGGCAGAGCAGAAGACCACAACTCAAACATTCCTTGTATGTTTAAAAACTGGATTGCATGTGCCACTGATCAGTATAAAATACATCCTAAATTGCTGAAATAATTGTACTTATTAGTGCAGGGCTCAACAGATTTTTCAGACTTTCTTTTCCTATGGATGCCAAAATAAAGGAACAAATTATTTTTAAAATGGCTCCAATCTCATAAAACTGCCAAATCTCATGAAAAATGTGGCAATTTTGCACAAACTCTTGTGATCAAATCTTGGGGCAATCCCACATGTTTTTGGCCAGTCAGTATTAATTTTTAAAAAATAATTCATTTAGTTTTGGAGTACTGCAGACACTAATTGAGTGTGTTTCTCACACACACAACGGAATGTGCAGGTGCTGCGATTCTAACCTCTGGGTTAGCATTTATTACCCCATGCTTTGTGGCATGACAGAGTCCTCCTTTTGGGGGGAGATGGGCAGTGATAGAAATCTGAAAAACAAACAAACAAACAAACAAATAAATGACTTCCCTCCATAATTTGAGTGAGATGGGTAGTGACAAAATTCAAAATTTGAAAAAATAAAAATTGCTTCCAGCTAAGAACATACCCTTGACAAAGAGGGACAAAAATAACCAATCCATTCCTAAGGCTTGGAAGGAATGTTGCATATCTCTGTTTTATGAATCAAAATATTTTCTAATTGTTATCTGACTGAAACAGAAGAAAAACTGGTAACATGTGGTAACTTTAGTCAGCATTTCTTTGATATTACTACCACATAGGCTCACAGCATGGTTACTGTTATCATCAGGAAAAAAAGAAGAAGCTAATCTTAATGGTTTGTAAAGCTGTTACCTGCATTGGTTTGACATTTATCATGATCATCTTACCACATGGGTCCTCCTAGCAAAGGTATTTTATCTGGAATGGACATCACTATGAATTATTATTTTGCAGCTAGGTAGAAAATTGTATGTTGTAGATACCTTTTTCTCATTATAAATCACAGTCACACTTTACCATTTCCCACACAAAGATGCTGAGACTAGGCGTTTTGCTACGACACTCACTCTTTTACAGTCCCACGAAAATATTGGATATTCTTTCATTAGGAAAGGATGATACTCTTCACAGTATAAAAGGTTTTTTTTAAAATACTACATCACTACATCACAAAAGTAATTTAAAAAAATAAAGAACAAATTGGCACTATGAAAACAGGCTTTGCTTAATGAAACAATGTTGATCTGCTGATTCATGTGGAATGCAGGATGGGGAGGAGAGGAAGGTATAATCTTGTTGTTCTTCTTGCAAGCAACTTACTAATGGTTTTCTTAACCTCGCTTTACTTCCTCCAGGGCTTGAAGATCAGCCCTTGAATGTCGTAAAGCCACAGGTCACCTTTGAATCCTAGTTATTAATGGTTACAGAGTACACATTTGTGACTATCATATTCAAGCATGGCACACCCCCTCAATGATTCATGTGAGTTTTTGACTGAAATGGATTACTCCAAAAGCCTCCTAAAGCCATCTTTATATCAAACTTATAAGAAGGAAGGGAAAAAAATTTCATTTATAACCCTCAACTAGAGTATGCCAATTGATTTCTAATGGAACTATTTGTACAGAATAGAGCATGCAGGATTACAAATGTAGACCGTCAATCTTCTGTGTCTCCATAAATGTTACTTCCAAATATCAGTTTTCTTACTGCAAACCACTTCGTTACTACAATTCTCATATAACATCCTCTTATTAGGAATAGACCTTTGGTTTTAGCCTGACATAAATTCCTTATGTTGCAAGGTAGTGGAGTTTGACCTCTGCCTCCACTCTCAACCCTGCTGCATTATTCATGGTTGAGGGACTTGATGTCCTTTTACCCCTCTACCAACTCCTATTTACAAAGAACTTTTAGAAAACACGAATACATGTTTAATGTTCATTTCAACACTTAGGACCTTGGGTTTTTGTGCTACTGTGCCTCAGTAGTATTTTTTTTTCAACAGTGTGCAATTGCAAATAGTATTAGGTCATTTTCTCTCTCCCTCCCTGCCCCATTCTTCTCATATTTGAATATTTGTTTTACATCACCGTCTTCATTTACCCTGCAAAAAACTTTTTGCAAGACCCTTTTGAGCCTTCCTTTCATTTATCAATCTCTCTCATTAGCTTCCCCTATCAAATAAAAAGAGAATGAACCAGGTTGCAATTTTGAGTGCTAGAGAAAATGTGAGGCTTCTGATGCTGGCTACAACCAGGCATAGTGTTGGGCAGACGTTCAGCCAGCTCCCCCACTGAGCTGCTGTGCAAGCTTCCCTGCTGGTATGTTTGCTATAGTTTTAATGTCTGTGAAAAATTCTGAAGCAACTAAATTATGCTCTGCCCTTTTGGATGTAAATAAAACATCCAATTTAGACAATCTCTGCTGCCCTTACTCAGTTTCGGTCATTCTATGCCAGCCTGATTTTTTAAATATATTCCCTTCCTCCCGAATCTTTTACCTTATGGGAAATGTTGCCAAAACAGAAGCCATATCTGGTTATTCCAGCTGACCTCCGTAAGTGGAAATAAGCTTTCTCTCCCTCTCCTTCTCTCTCTGATAAATAGAGACATAACATATAGACTGATGAATAAAAATATGTAAGAATAGAAATATAGATCTAATTATATTTTGCTACCTAATCTATTATTAATTTTGGCTAAAGTTTTAAAGTCCTAATTGTAACCATTATTTTACCGGCAGTATCAACTTTATTACACACACAAATGCATATTTGCACACTGACACACATACATGGTGACTTAAAAAAAAATCTGTCTTGATGTCCCTAACTTCGGTTATATCCACTCTTTAATTCGTTTACTTTTTATTCATGCTACCTCCCCAACCACCTCCCCTAAAGACTGGGAGACAGAGGAAAAGGTTGCAAGTTGTCATGTTATAACACATCAATTGTGTCTCATAAAAAGGAGTTTTCCCATGAATATTCATAAATACTTTTCAGTCCATTAGCAAGACTTAAGACAATGAGTTTCTAACTCTATTCCATTTAACGAATATGTATGTGAAATTAGTGGAATAATTCCCCACCCCTCCATCCTTGGAGTACTTAGGAAAGTTAAACTTCACTGTCTAAACCTCCAGGTGCTATCATTTGAGAAAAATAACCAATAATTGTCATTTTTTAACATATTTGATGGGACTGATTATACAATGTGCAACTCTAAATAGCTTATAGCACATTGTAGCATGGTTCCATCCCATTGGCTACAGTAGGGTGCAGGCAGATGGATGACAGTGACAAGGAGAGAAGTGCTTTTGCTTAGCCGTGCGTTAAGATGCCATCCAGAAGCTCTGTGCACTGCAGACACTTCATTAGGATGCCAGCATAATGGTAAACTACCAGTCAGAGTGACACTCCATTTCCTGCTTACTGAGCTCTCCAACCTCGGCAGATGTCAACAATCTCACAGGGCTACAGAGCAGACCTAACTTTCCAGTCACTTGGACTCCAATTTTTTTCCCTTAACAGTGCCATACATTATAGGCAATATGTAGCGGCAAGTAACGGAAACAGAAAAACACAGACCTCAATTATACCCCAAGAAGCACCCTCTTATACTGGATCTGCCTTTCTAGGCTTGGAATACCTGGAGTCAACTTAGGGAGATTTCCTTTTTGCTTGTCTTTTAAAAACGAAGTAGGGAGGATACCAATGCATATACCTGCTAATTAGCCACCCACATTTGATTGCTAAAAGTGGAAAAGCCTGATTTGGGGGGAGATTATCAGGCTTCATGACTTGGTTTCTGTGACTTAACTAGGAAACAGATCTGCTTGCCTTCCTCTGGTTCATCCCCCCCCCCCCGCTTCTGAATTCAGTACTGTAGATTGTTCCTGTGCACTGAAAGAGCAGACTTGAACATCTGGATAGTGTGATATTTTCTCTGCAAATGCACAACTTGAGGCTATCACACACCTCCCTAACAAGCAGTTAAAGGCCAGCGAGATAGTCTTCAAAGGATCCAGCTTGCTTCTTTCTTTCTACAAAAATAGCCATTGTTTCCAATCATGAAATAGTATAAAAATATACTGTGCCTGCCCTGAAGTGCCTTTTTTAATTTTTGTAGCAACAAATAAAACCTTTCCCAATTAGGGGTGCTCAGAAAGGTTGTTTTTATTTTTAAAGAATTGGTTTTAATGAAGAAATAGGGGATAGATAAAATCAGTATTGTTATTAATACTGATATTTATTAAGTCATAGGCATGAAGAGATGGGTTCATGAGATGGCAAGACAAGCCCATCCAACAACTATATAGGGAGCGGGGAGGGAGAGAGATGGGGATGTAAGATTTCCTTCAGCTCCCAAACTATGGCAAACTTTTATAGGAGCTGAAAGCTAGATTGGATTCAGAGAATGGTTGAATAGGAGAGGGTTAAAGAAGAAGAAACATCTAGTTTAGTCTGGAAGACAATGCTTACTTTCACTTGATATATTAAAACAAAGAATTACGTGGAATAATGGGATTTAATTCTGTACTTCCAATTTAATAAAACAGTTTTTTTCAGAATTTTTAGTCATATGTGAAAATGAAAACTGAAGAATGATTGGTCTCCATAATTTTGGCCTCTATGTTTTACATAAATAATAGGTATAAATAATAAAGTATTTATTTACATCTGTAAACCAGTTAATAAGTTATTTAGAAAACAAATGCGTGTATAAAGAAAGATAGCTGTACACATTCCCTTTGGTGGGAAACCAGGGACAAATATGACTAATAACTAGTCCACATAGTTCTGTGACATAAATTAGAATGGAAAATGCTGTTTCCTCTAAAATATGCTTTTTATATCTCCGAGGTGGTTTTTTTTTAAAAAAAAAGCAGAACAGCCTTGGTAATATTCTGAAAAATAGGAATTTTTGATTGTAAAAAGCATAAGATTTTGTTCTTGTCTTTTTTTTAAAGGAAACTATGTAAACAGCTTCTCCCCAGGGCAGATTTAGACTTGAAGACTGTTTATTATATGATTTGAATAAGACTAGACCTGGCCTTTTGACTTTGAACCACTACCAAATTTCAGGCTGTGAGGAAATTGTTCTACATTTCCTGACAAATTGAGTTAAGCAGACATTAAGTGGGCTTTAAGAAAACAAATGGCCATCTTTATCACAGGTGGACACTGATGGCTTAATGGGGCCTGGGCTGATTGTATCACTTCTAATGGCTTGACGGGAAGCATTAGGGTTTTTGCATAAAGAACTGGCATTGCAAACTCTGCTAACACAGACCTGTCAAGCGCTCTGTATCCCTTTGTGCATGGAAGCAGATGTTTGTATGTATACTATGAACTGGCATTAGAGCAAGCGACAGATGCCTGTATGAATGCCAGGTTTGTGAATTTTTTACAGCAGGAACATGTTCTGAGAAAGTACAGCCCTGCCCTCTACCATAGGTAATTCCCAATGGGACTTTGCTGAATCCCAGCAATGTTTTCAGCATTTGGTTTTCCTAGCAATTGGAGGAATATGCTTGTCCAGAGAAAGAAAGGAAGACACGCAACCAGATTCTTACAGATCTGTAGCATTAGAGCAGTGGTGAAGTTTTTCCTTCCCCTCCGACACACTCCATTTTCCAGGGCACAGTGTAATGTAAACCAATCCTTCTCAGAAAGGAAAAAAAAAAGGTATTATAGCTTCGTAATTAAGACTTGCATTAATATAAGGCAGTGAAAATGTTCTTCCTTGGCTGCCATGCCCTTTTTCCCCACAAAAGAAGAAGAAATAGATTTGTATCTCTCTCTCTCAAAAAAAAATAATAATAAAAAATAATAAAAAAATATCTTACTGCATTTCATTACTTTTTGTATCCAGGGCGTATACTATAGTTGTCTGTCAATGATACGCACAGGTAGCTTGCAGTCCATTAAACAAACACTGGGCCCCCCTCACTTTTATTTGACATTTTATTTGGCTGTGACAAATGAGCAGCAGTTGGATTATAACATAATTTGTCTTGTCTTTATTACCAGCACAAAGGACACCATTCATTAATTATTCTGCCGTTGCAGCTTAACACTAACTGGAAAGGTCCCTCTTCGGACAGATGGCGAGGACGATGTTATTTATATCAATCAGCCAAAATCCTCAACAAGGATTACTGTTCCTGAGACTACAATGATTTATTTCTTTTTACCTCACCCTCCCTCAACCCTTTCTGCTTTCAGAGATTTTTCTGTAAAAATGAATTTGATGGGAAACTTAAAGCAATGCCATATTTAACCTGTTAGCTCACAAAACAACACGCATGCTACATCAGTTTAACTACCTACCATATTCATTTACTATATTTGAACTGATTCAGTAAAAGTGAAAAAAGAAGTTGATTTGGTAGACTGGAGGGGGAGGGAGAAAGAGATTAAATGAGGGTCTCAGAGCACTGAGTTCAGCAAAAGTTTGCTTTTTTTTTTTTTTTTTGGTAACGTCATACTGCTGTTGCCCCCAGAGACCACTGGGATCAGGAAATGGTGCCAGCTGTCAGGCTCTCTGTCTCTGATAAGATGAGATGACCCATCTTATTACAAAGAGACCAGTGGTTGGCCCTCTGAAAGATGAGCTAGAATGTTTAGCTTAACTGAGGGTCAGGTCACACAAGAGACAGATGCTTCTTGATTCCTACTGTTATTGAGTCTCATGTGTAGGGTAGGGATGGGTTTTGGCTTTCTTTTTTGCTTAGTTTCTTAATGACTGCATCCAATATTTCTACAAATGAATTCAGATACACATTTTTTTTATAGTCTTCTGAAATCACTTGGCTATTGTCCATTTTCTGTATGATCTCTTTAAAGCAAAGGAAACCCTGGGACCGTTTCTATTCCATCCACTTTAGGTTTCACCAAACACAAGGAACCTGGCACAATGAAAAGGCTTAAAATGTAGAAATATTTATTGTCTGCAGAAATTACTGATGTAACCTTGCTATCCCGATTAGTTTGCAAATAGTAAAAGTTCCATCAAGACAAATATCAGCAACATGCAAATACCCTTGCAGGTTGTGATTAAGATTTTAAATGTATCCGTTTGCTTTTAGTTAATGAAAAACAAAGTCTTGGAGGATCTAAGTTGTAATTTATTAAACATGAAAGGCTCCTTGATGAAATATAGAAATGAGATATATTTTGCATTTCAAAGATTTAAGCTGACAACTTACTTGCATGCAAATAAGAGCAAGATTTGTAAAAATATTTGAAAAGAAATTATTCCTGAATGTACTTATTACAATAATGTGGCATGTAGATAAGAGAAACACACAGCATTAAAAGACATTCATTTCTCCAAAGTCTTAAAATTAGCTTCTTTCTGCCATTGTGTATTAATGTTCTTCTTCAGGAATGCAACATATTAAAGAACTGAACAGAATTAGTAATAAATTTGTTAATTACAAATTTAAGCAACACAACTGTGTTGTTTTCCCCATGTATTTTTAAAAGCAGAATTGCTAATGCATTTTAATCATTTATGTACAAACATTTGAGGATAAAATATTCTGAAGTTTATCAATTTCAAGAGCTGTTTATTTGCTAGCAAAATAGGGCATGTTATACAACATATATCTTACCATTTTTGCTCATCAAATCCCCATTTGCAGAATGCAAATTTCCCTGGTCTAAGTGCTCTTGCACCTCAATTTAAATGAATAATAGGATAGACTCTATTAAAATCGGTTTAAGGTTGCCATGGGTGACATATCAGTAGGGTTAAAATGTGAGAAAAAGGTCAAAGAAACAGTCCTTACTTTTTTAAATAAAGAAGCAGCAGCATATGTAAGCCTCTATATAGACATCGCAAATGCTACCGCCATATTGAAATTGTGAACAAATATACAGTTTGCATTTTACAAACATTATATTCCAAACCAGATGAATAGGGAAATTATAATACCCCCAACACCTCTGGGAATGTATTTAGTTGCACTAAAATTAAAGAAGTAAGCCCTACTGTGATAACACTGTAGTCTGGCAGGTTGTGGATTTGTAAAAATCACAGAGACCTCAGCAAGTGATTGTACTGTTCCTTGGATAAATCCTCCATTTCAAGGAAACAGCAAGGTATTATAATCATATTAAACAAGCAGCTATAAGTGATACCCAAACACTCTATTTTTGAAGAATTTTGAGTCTGCCGCTAACTTGATTGAGGGGATTATGCATGCAGTCATTTGATAAGTACCAAAAATACTTAATGCTTATCAGGAAGCCTTCTTGTTCTAGCACTGTGTGTGCATGTAGGCTTGTCTGTCCCAGAGCCTTATCCTGTTTAATGTGGAACAAATTATACCACTGACCATTTTCAAGAGTTTGATGAACAGGGTAACTTTTTTGCTCTTTTGAAGTTTAAAAGTTACTATGCTTTTACTATTATGCCCTGCACGGATGGTATCCCTTTCTGATTCCCATATGGATTTCAGAGAATCAGAGTTTTGTTAATTTCCTTTCTTCGTCTACAACAAAAAGCTAGATTAAAAAAAAGTTTCCTTATTTGCTAAGGTTATGCCGCTAGTTTAATTTTCATGGGAGCGTCGGAGTATTTTGAAGTGAGTAACATTTACAAAGTCATTAGTTTTATGCAAACTAGGAAGGAAGATGAAAGAAAAAAATTATCAATTATTTATAGATTGTCAAAATGTATCTTAGTTCAGTGCTACTATATAGAAATGACAATTAGCCAAATTTACCTTCTTTAATTAATAATGCATACATTGTGCTCTTTGGGCAGCTAATCATCAGTTCTATAAATTTTTTTTGACATTGTTGAAGATGCCTAGTACATGGTTGATGTGGAAATAGAACACACTGGCATTAGTGTCCAACTTTCGAGTGCTTTTCTTTGCTGAGATATCCTAGTTAGCAAGGTGTCCAAACCTCAGAGCGCTTAGGCTATTCCCATTTACTTACCTACACTCCCTGGATGAAATATGAGTTAAGCAGATTGCTTCTTGCATATCCAAACACATTGAATAACGTTGTAGTCCATTCCAAATACACCTCATTTTATTAATACAAAACAGAACACCAGGCTAGGCACAAGTTAACTAATGTTTTGAATTAATTCAAGGAGGAGGGAATATTTTCCTGTTTTGCTGTCATTGGTTTGGATCAATCAATGACCTAATGAGGGCAACTGTTGCTGGGTATCTTCTTGATTTCTACACATACTTTTCTCTAAATGCAACCCATCACCTCCTGTACATATCGAATGCCATTCTGGGAGAGTGTTTTTTGCAGAGAAGAAGGTAATGATACTGGAGATTTGGGGGGTTCTTTAAACCCACACTTCATAAACACAATTCTTCTCATGCTTAAAGTTCAAGACATGGTGATTTCGGGTGGGGAAGGTGATGAGGAAAGACAATGTTGTACTGGTATGTCCTGAGAATCTTGGAAACCAGGGACACTGAGACCAGACCCTTAGAAAAGCAAGCATGGGTGGAAGAGGACTTTAATGTCTTGCAGCAAGGGCATTTCATGTTTCTACCTAGAAGCCTTTGCTCACAATTAAGAACTAAATATTATACCTGATGCCTGCCTGTAAGAGTCATGAATTTATTTCTCAGTATTCAAAAAGCAGCCAATGGAGTAGAATGGGAACTGGGAAAATATATTCCATTCCTTAAAAGTCCCATTCCATTCCATTCCATTCCATTCCATTCAAGTCCATTGCATACAAGTCCATTTCAAAGATTTATACCCACTCTTCATGTGATTCCCAAGCTGCTTTTAAAATGTTAAATTTAAATGGACAACCAAAACTAGAACTTTTACTTCTTGAAAAAGACTCCCCCAAATTTTCCTAATTGAAGCTTTCTTTCAAAAATTTGTTTATAGTGTTCTAATTAGCTTGTGCAGAATGCCTAGCCTTGAATGTGGCTGAATTTTGATGTTTTAATTATTTTTTGTTTTAATTATTTTGATTTTCTTCCATATATAAATTAGTGAAGTTGTCTTTGTCACAGATATATAACTATTTTGATTCTCTCCCGATTAATCTAATCTAATACAGATTTAAGAATCGGTGGATCTAATCAGAGTTGAAAACCCAAAGGTACTATTTCATATACTAAGTCTGATTTCAATATGCGCTTATACAAGAAATGCCTCTATGTGTATAATTCAATAAAATATAAGCCCTTAAAGTGTGAGAAAAGGGAATTTGAATGAGGTCTGGAATGAATGAGGTCTGGAAAGGGACAGCTATAGTGAGGTCCAGATTGTGTAAAAGGTAAAGGTGCAGAAAAATGACAATCGTATTTTTCTTAATGTCAGAATAATCATGTCTTGCCAAATATACTGTATTTCAGACAGAACGTATTTGCAGATGTTGTTAGATGCAGTTTTTCTATTGCTTTCTCCTTAGCACAACTTTACAATAGGAACATATCTGTGATATGACAAATGAGCTCAGATACTTTTAGCCCTATTCTGGCAGTTTTAAGTGGTTAATCTTAATATGTGAGCTGGGGGATGAATAGCTACATTTCTGATGTTGTGTCTATGACACTGGTGCTCCTGTAGATATCTTGTGAATACTATGGAACCTCCACCCGGTCCAGAATCCTGATAGCATACAGCTTCAGATAAAGGGGAGCCTTTGCAGACACAGCTGTATATGCACATAAGAAACCTTCCTGCAGAAGTTTATGCTTTACGTAAAGATACCAGCAGAAATGTCAGTGCCCTAGTTGCATTGAAATTCAACACTTAGGAAATATCTGAACAGTGCTTGGGAGCTAGATTATTACAGTCAATATAAAATATTGAATAGAACAAATATCAGAAAGTAATTTCCTTCTGTAATATGTGCCCAGTTTAATATAGCATTGTTTGGGCACAATATTATAGCATACATTCCTTATACATGTGTGCAATTTTGTTGTCATTTAGATTACTTTTTTTCTAACCGAATCATATTAACATTAGTCTATCATTATCATTACATTCTGTTGCATGTAACATGAGCTTACATGGGAATTTCATTTAATCAGAAAATGCAAGGTCCTAGTTCTCATGAATGACTTGTTTCAAAAGATGTCCCAGCAATCAGATGGCAGATGTTCTGAGTCCTACATTCTAACTGGGTTAGTTGGAGCTAACATTAAAAGAAACCCTGAGGCTTTTTGTACAAAAGATCTACAAAAGATCACTAGATATTCACAGACTGGGATCAGAATTGATCCCATTCATAAATATCTCCTCCTGTTGCAAAAATAACTTTGATGGGCTCTTGTATGTTTTTTCAACTGTGGGGAGAATTTTTTCCCCTTGATGAGGACAATGCTTTCTCCATCCTTTTTAAAAATGTACACGTTATATTGTGATATATCTTAATATAATTTATTTATACTGAAAAAGCAGACTGTTTCAGGTAGTTCTCTCTTATATATGGCTCTGTAAGAAAGTTTTATGATAAAGCACTAGTTTTCCTTTTAAACTATATTTTAAAACTGTGGAAGGCAGTATTCTACCCTGTTTTTGTTTGTTATAAGCCGAGTATTTGCAATAATTTATGGACAGCTTTGAATTTATAAACATGAAGTCACTGCCAAATATTTTAACTATTCCTTCATGGCAAATTGTCTTTAAATACTGGCAGGATTTTTTTTTTCTGTTTTAACATTTACTTGTGGACCAGAAACACTTGCAGTCTATTGCCCCTGGCCTTCTGTGAGAATGTTAGTTAGCAATGCTCATAAAAACTCAATTCATCAATGTGAACATAATTTGCTATGAACAGAAAGCTCACAAAAGGGTGAATTTGTCAGATAGACAGGTGGCCTGAGATCTCTCCCTGATACTGAATGATATGAATAATAGATTCTGGTAAATGTATGCCAAAACTTGAGCTGTAAACACAGCTGCCTCCATTCCCTTCCAGAATAACAGCTCTGAAAGCGAAAGCCTAGGAGCCACCGTTCCACCTGAGGACTAAGCTTGTGCACACCCGCACACACACGCACACACACAATCGCTCTCTCACTTATTCTCTCTCACACACAACAGAAAATAAATCTTATAAAATGAATGCAGCCAGTCATTTCTTTGGCGGCGGGGGGGGGGGGGCGTGTGCAGGCTTCATTTCTCATTCCAATTATGAACAATGAAGAAAGGAAATGAACAGAGAAGGATAAAAAGAAAGTTTCTTTTTTTAAAGAAAATCAATTCGATCTGAAAAAAATAAAACAATATTAAAAACACATACTACTTTGTTAGAGAAAATACTGGTCCCCAAATAATGTGATTTTCCATATTGTATATCACGATCAATCAGAGTCACTCTGAATTCTGACTTCTCAGGATGGAGCAAGCGTGTTAGTGCACAGGGCCCAATTCCTGCCAACCAGCTCTTTTTCTTCTATCGGGAACCTGATAGCAATGAGGCAGAAATGCTGGTTTCCTATAGCGCCTAAATTGCAGACTAAAGTTCTTGGGTTTATTCAGCAACTCCCACTGCCAAGAAGAACCAAGCAGAAATGAATGGATAGTAGGCAAGCACACACACCTATTTAATCCTGTAATGGAGAAATGGGGGCATTTTGCTAAAAGCACAGATATTCAGTGAAAATATTTGGCATCAAGTCTCACTTCTCTCTAATATAGTTTTCAAACAAAACAAAACAAAACAAATTTTTTGCTAAAACCAGCCATGCCACTCTTCTAATATAAAAGCATCTGCTTCTTTTTATTAGCTAGGTAAACAAGAAAGCTGGTTTTTCTAACCAGCCATACCACACAATCACCTTTTTAGTCAAGTGTGTTGGAATCTAACTGAATTAGAATTAGTAATGTGGCAGCAGTCTTGTCACTTACACTAAGCATGCAGACTCAGATGCCTGGAAAGGCACATAGTACTGTAGCTAAAATCATAGCTTATCCTGTTTTGTCCAGGAATGCCTATGTCAGAATGTGGCCAACCATGGTCTATAGCGTGCAGCCTATGTTTTTGGAAAACAAAGATGTTTTGCAGAAGAGATCCAGATAAAGATCTGTATTCACTATCTATGGACAGCTTTCTCCTTTACATCACCAATGGAGTATGAGAGTAGTTCATGCTTTTTGTTCTTCTACAAAATGTCTAGAAATAAAATCTGAGGAGGTGTCTACAAGTCTTAAAACATAACTGACTTTCACTCATGTTTACCCTGTTTAATTACCAGAATTCATTTTATGTATCTCAGAATGTCAGGGCATTTATTTACGTTGGTTCCACTGAACCATGGATTTCTTCTTATGTTGAAGGTGCACCCATGGATTGAGAATAATTCATTTTATTTCACACATTTGGTTCTAGAGCTGCAATGTTGGAGATGTAAGGGTTGGGAGTTTCTGCAGGGACCTGAGCAAGCATTGTTCCACTCAACTCCCTCTCTGACCTTGAAAAGAGCTATTATCTAATATCTAAGATGATCCTGAGATATTTTCTTAAGAATTATAAGATTGTGTCCTAAAGAAGGATGTGTTCTCAGACTTGGACTGCTGCTATTATTGTTAAGCAAGTTGGTTTCTAGCAGAAGGATGGAAAGAAAACTAGTTATGCTAAAAAAACCCCACAACTATTGGGATAAGTACCACAAACAACATTTATTATAATGGATTAGACAGGTAGCAGATTAGGCTATGGCAGGTATATAAGCATTCCTCTGTTGATATTGAAAAACAGGTAGGGCTGTAATGAGAGCAAATGCTTATAATATGGGATTTGGGGACAGGGAGTGACAACTGCAGTACATCTTGAAGCCTTTTGGGTTACTGTATCTTTCTAATCCAGCTATCTTTCAGCTGTGCAGATACTAGCATTTAAGGTATTTTTGGTCCAAATAAATAAAATAAAACATTCCATACACATACCCTTCCAGGGAGTTTCTTTTTTCCTGCCAGCTACGTACAACTATGCTATCTGATTCTTTTCCTCTAAAAATAATGGATTTGTATTAGCTATGGCTCATGCATGTTTGTTCTAATATTTGTCATTTAAGGGAAATGTTCTTCGTAATGAATGTGGATTGATTTTTTTTCTACCACTCAGAACCAAAGCTTCTTTAAAGTTCTCAAAATATATCTAACACATGAGACAAAAGATGCTTCTTATCAATGATAGCCATGGGCAGAATAGCATCAAAGGTGATAAAATAAGGTAAAACATTATTACAGAGATAATGTATATAAGTGGACCCGCAAAAATCTGAACAACCACAGGATGGTAGTAAAGAGGTACTATTTTCCTGGCATCTAGTGGTGGTTTGGATTTTTGCATCCCTCATACAGTAGGCCTGGGGCTCACCCTCATGCCTGTCTAACTGTGGCATGAAGATGACCTGCCAACCATTTTTACATGATATCCCCTTAAGTTGTTGTCTTCATCTCACCCCCGGCCCATATCAGACACATCTTAAATTCATCTTTACCTATTTCAGTTTAAGAGTAGCATTTTCTCCTTGTCCTGACACACGAATGGAGTCTTACCATATGAATGACTCCTCACTGATGACGTTCTTATTGGCCACTTTAGGCTGCTGGAGGCGTCCTTCCTCCCCTCTAGTCTCTGGGCATTCTTCTCCAGGGCCAGTCTGCTTTTGATAACATGAGAATCTGGTTCTTTCAAACCAGGCTCTGGCCTTGTACTTCCCAGGAGATCTGGTGAATAACCGGAGAGGGGAGAGGGAATGGCCTCAAGGAACAAGAGGAAGAGCCGCTACCAAGACCACAGTCAAATAAAAGGGGCCTGAGTCCAGGGCAACAACGTAGCATGAGTAGACATCTCAGACAAGCCCTCCCTAGTTCACATGAAGATAAAAGGAAGGAGGGGGGAAGCACATTCAGACTTGGAAGATTCTGTTATAGCTTTACAATAAAAGTAGCAGTGACCTACATGGCATTGGTTTCCTAGTTTGATCTACCTTAAAGGGCTGACAGTAACTCCCTACTATATTATTTTTCATCATGCCTATAGGAGATAACGCTTTATCTGCCAGGTCTTCAATCCCATGAAGCTGATGCACGGGATCAGAGCCCAGATGGATGAAGAGCCATCTCCCTCACTTCCCCTGTCATCCTGGGGATGGAAGAGAAGCACGGTGTATGGAGCTGACTATTTACCTCCCTGATCTGATCCATGGAACTGAACTAGGCAATCAGACACCTGGCAGATAAGGCATTTGTTGCCAGTGCTTGTTAGCCAGAGCAAAAAAGTAGTGACAGGTGCTCTCTCTCTCTCTCTCTCTCTCTGTGTGTGTGTGTGTGTATGTGGTGGAGAATACAGTGAAGTGGGAAAGATCCAGCTTCAACACACAGCCCACCCAACCCTCCAGATCAGATTTTGACAGATGGATAAACCCATGGATATAGCCACCTATCAAAACTTGCCTCCTCCTGCAGCCCCACCCCCACCGCATGTTCGGAGAGGGATTGGTGGATGATTTTCCTGCTGGCAGGAAATCCACCAGTTGTTTTCATTAACTTGTCCTACATTAAATTTTTAAGGACGGCACTAGCTGCTGGCTTTGGCAGAATAGGTCTTGGCAGTTGGAGCAGAACAATTTTTGCTGGCAGATTTTTCTGCTGCCTCAAGGACTGGAGGAAAACATTTTAACACAATTGTGAAGAAGAGGCCTTAGTATATACATGAAGCACTATGACCTTTGAGGTAAACCACAACAAATATATTAAGCCTTTTTAAAATACTGTTTTAACTCTATTCACACACAACTCTGACAAATGGGGGGAAAAAAAGACATGAGTTCTTTTTCCCCTCTCCAGTTATACATTATATTGAATTATAATATATATTTATAACTGAAGATGATAGCTAGATGTGTGAGAGACAAAAAGAATATCATATTCATTTCTTCAGGCCCTTGCTTTTACTTACCATTGCTTTGTCACTGTAATATTTTACTTTTTTACGGTTACTTCTCAATTCACTTCCTTTTAAAACAACGTACACACACACATGCAAAGAGATAGAGAACTCATTGCAGCATATGTGGTAGCTCGAATCAAGGAGCCGTAAACCATTGCGGAGAGATAATAGTCACAACTAGTATGAAAATTATTTTAGTATATTCTGCCAATGGACAGGTGAAAAATGTTGGCAATGTGGAGCTACTTTCAAATGTCTTTTTCAGATGCTGCCAGGCTACATGTCAGACATAGCCAGAGAGTTTGCTACAGATGTACCACTCCAGGTGCTACTCTTACCTTACCAGACAAAACTACAGGAGGGGATAGCAAGAAAATTCACTGTTACTAACCATGTCATGTTCATCGTTCCAATGGTTTGAATACATCGTAACGTTTCACATGTCACTCTCCTGTTCCGTGTCTGTCATTTGCGGGGAGGGGAATTTCAGCCGTGCCAGGCTGTAATCTCCTTGCTGTTCTGCAGGAATGTATGTTTGAGTTATGACATGTCTTCAAGGTTACTTTCCCAGGTCGATGTGTGACGGTTGCCAACACCTGGGAGGGGGTGGTTGCTATGGTGGGGCGAGGGGCGGGATTGGGTTTGAAGCGAGGGTATTTAGTTTGTATTTCGCACGCTTTGGCTCATTCTCAGCTTTCTCTGTATTTGCATACTATTCCTTTAATAAATCAGTTATCTTTAAGCCCGGGCTTGTGAGACTGAGTATTTGGGATTAGGCAACCATTACATAAAGCTGAGAATCATAATGAAATTTTCCGCTAGCCCCCATCCAAGCCTTTGGTGAAGGGGAGAGCTAACGATGACTTTAACAATGGATGGAGGAATCGGGGCCCAACAGCGCTCCAGCGGGGATGGCGTGGCGGAAGCTCAGTCGGGGCTAGCTCATGCCACCTGGAGACCCCAATACCCCACGTTTCCGGAGGTGGAATTCACTGATCGGCGAGTCGGGCCGCAACGGGCAGAGTCGCGGGGGAGCGACCTCAGCGTGGTGGCCGGTAGCGATGTTCCGGAGTCGGGGATGGGTTTGGAGGTGGAGAGCGGCGCCCTGGTGTGGTCCCCGGAGTGGCTGGCATCCTTGATAGCCCGGGCTGGGACGCGGCATGGCTGCATGGTTCCGGAGAAGGAGGGCGGCACGTCGGCATTTTCGTCAGAGTGGTGGGTGTTCCTGCTGACCGAAGCCGAGCTGCGGTGCGAGCGCTCGGAGGCGCAGTGGGACCGGATAAGGAACTTCCTGTGGCTGGAGATGGCGCTGCTCCACGGGATGCAAGCGCGGCGGGAGAGAGCCATCGTTCCCGCCTGCGTCAGCGCCAAGAAGGGCGTGGCCCCCAGGGGCCTGGGCTGCGTGGAGAGCGGTGGCGGCCAGGTGGGATGCAGTGGAGAGGCCGACGTGAGACAGTCCGCCTTGGGGCCCGAGGAAGAAGGCGACGCATTCATCGCACTGAGGGCGGAGGAGGCGGACCCACCGGGCGAGGCTGGCAACCAGCGAGAAATCCTGGATTTCCGCCAAGCTAGGGGTGGGCTTCAGGGCTTTGTTTGCTGGAAGCATGTCCCTCCGGACTGAGTGGAGGAGTGGGGCTCTGTGGTTTGCTTTAGTATTATCATGCTGTTTAGCCTTTTGCATTTATATGCTGTTTAACCACTGTAACCTGTTCCTTGCGTTTTGTCATGATCGCAATGTTCAATGCTAATATCTGCATCGCTAATATTTTCATGCCAATGCTTAGATTTTATGTAGAGATGAATGGGAGCGTTTCACATGTGGATTCTTTGATGCGCGTCTTCCTATGTATAGTTGCTGATGCGTGTCCCACACTGTAAAATCACTTCGCCCGTCTTTATTCTGCCTAGCCGCATGAACCTGCTGCTTAGTTTAGTTTCTTTAAGGGGGGCGATATGTCATGTTCATCGTTCCAATGGTTTGAATACATCGTAACATTTCACATGTCACTTTCCTGTTCCGTGTCTGTCATTTGCGGGGAGGGGAATTTCAGCCATGCCAGGCTGTAATCTCCTTGCTGTTCTGCAAGAATGTATGTTTGGGTTATGACATGTATTCAAGGTTACTTTCCCAGGCCGATGAGTGACGGTTGCCAACACCTGGGAGGGGGTGGTTACTATGGTGGGGTGAGGGGCGGGATTGGGTTTGAAGCGAGGGTATTTAGTTTGTATTTCGCGCGCTTTGGCTCATTCTCAGCTTTCTCTATATTTGCATACTATTCCTTTAATAAATCAGTTATCTTTAAGCCCGGGCTTGTGAGACTGAGTATTTGGGATTAGGCAACCATTACACTAACCATGAGAAACTGGATGGTTCCCAAGCCCAGCAAAAACATGTGAGCTCCTAGAGTTTGCTCCCAGGAGTTATTCGGATGTAATTTCACAGAACCAAAAACATATAACAAGCAACCAGATATGGAGGGTTTTTTGGAGACAGCAGCAGGATCGTGATGACTTATGAGTTCCTAGTGTTCCATGAATGTTTGTAGACCACTTATATATGCACAAATCTACAGGAAGCCCAAGGCCACCCTAAGCTGTTTTTCTGCCTGAAAACAAGCCAAGGTGCAAGTATTTCACACCAGCCAAGCCATTTTGATACCTAAGATATAAAACCACACAAGTACCTTTTATTTTTATAATAATAATAAAATAATACTTAAAAAACAAGTAATAATGTACTACCCTAACATGACACCACAACCAGCTGCCTAAAGTGGCTCTTCTATTTTGCCTCTCATTTGGGACTGGCCTGTGTTAGCTAGCTATATCTAGCGGAGCCATTGATCCACCTCATTCTGACTGAATGGACAATGCCTCTTCCCCTATATCACAGGTTCTGGAGTTTCAGATGATTTCCTTATTACTCACAGTACACCAGATATAAGGGTGTCAATTTGGTTATCCCGTCTAAATGGAGAAATAGAATTAAACTGGATCCTGGAATTATCCAGGGAGCTGAGTGATGTGAACCTTAGGACATGCCAATGGTAGGCCTTTTTCATACACTAAATAGTTAGCTTGTGGAATTCACTGTTACAAGATGTTGAGATGGCCAACAACTTTACCAGCTCTAAAAAGGATTAAACCAGTGCTTCTCAACCTTGGCTACTTGAAGATGTGTGAACTTTAACTCCCAGAATTTCCCAGCCAGAATAGCATAACTGGCTGGGGTATTCTGGTTGTTGAAGTCCACACATCTTCAAGCTGCCAAGGTTGAGAAACGCTGGATTAAGCATATCCTTGCAGGACCAGAGTTTCAATGGCTATTAGTTGTGTTGTGTAATGTTATATTTGATATCAGATGTAGTGTGTCTCTTTATTAATAGCTGGAAAAAATGAGTGGGAAGGTATTACTGCATTCTAGTTCTGCTTATGGGATGGCATTTCCTGATACAGTTTTAAATTCTAACTCTCACATAGAAAGCCATTTCTATGGCTCTTTCTGTGTCAGGGTTAGAACTGAAAACTTTATCAGGAAATATAATCCTATGCAATTAATCAAATTCTATTAGCATGATGTACTCTGCCTTTTTGGATGAGTTCTGAAGGGTGGCACAATTCTGTTCTTTCTCTCCTGTATAATTGGATATAGATGTTATGACTCTGTTGGTTTCAGAGAGTGAGAGAGGTAAAGGGAAAGAAGGTACAGTTAAAGCTGTTATTGGACAAACTTCAGTCACTAAGAGTAAAGCCTCCTGAGGCTTTTATTCTCAATCTGCTTTCCTTTCTGCCTGGAGGAGAGCTTTGTGAGCCTCCAGAGTGTGTTATCAGCTGAAGATAGAGCAACAGAAAAGATCCCCTTAATTTTTTCTGTACCTTTGTGATATGAAGGCATAATCATTGGTTTATATTTGCAGAAAGCAACATTTTTTAAAAGGATCTGTTTACATTTATTCAGTGCAAAAACAGTTGCTTTGCCATGACATTATGCCAATGGACAATGGTAACAATGGAGGTGATGTTATGCAGATGACATGGGCCCAAGCTCCATGAGACCATTTTCCTTTGCCTCATCAAGAGCATGCTGGCTGGGGGATTCTGGGAGTTGAAGTCCACCCAACTTAAAGTTGCCAAGGTTGAGAAACACTGGGTTAGAGGACTTAGAAGGGAAGCTTCTCCTTGTTCAGCTGCAATAGGACCCTTATCCTTATCTTTGTGTGGGCTGCTTCTCATATTTGCAGAAATGTTAACACAGAGGCAACCTTCTGCCCCCACCATGGGCCTCCCCATCAGATGGGTTTCTCAGTGGCAAAAGTAATAGATATGGTAGTCCTTCAGGTTTGAAGAAGAAGAAAATGGACAACAAAAATGAACTTCCAGTGCCCCCGTTGTGCTAGACAGCACTTCCAGACTGGGACTGCAGAGCCCCCTCCATGTTCACAGATGAACTGCACAACAGTGTGTCTTCTTCGGCAAAAGTAATATCCTTGTGTGATTTAACATAGGCTAAACTTACAATGTATTTAAATAGAGTATGTAATATAATCTACTTAAAAGGAAATGGCAAGGCCTGCCTGGATTGGAACTGCAGTTAAGTAGCAGTGATAAAAGCCTCCTCCCACATTCTTATGTCCCAAATTCATGAATTTACTCCTGAAAAATAATAAATAATTGCTAGCTACATCTTTAAACAAATGTGTAGTTTGGCCCACAGAAATCTTCATCTAAATCAACATTTGATCACACCAGCCAGCAGGACAGAAGAGTCACCTGCAGGGGTGTATGTCTTAAAATGGTCACCGTGACCATGAGATCAAAGCTGTGCCTCTTTGTTATGTGTGACACATGTGTGATGCACATTAAAGGAGGCATAGGCTCAATCATGTGGGCATGGCTATCATCTTGACATTGTTAAACCCAACTTTGCCAGCTAGTTGAAGTTGTGCAACCTAAAAGGCAATAATAGTGCATCAGAAAATCGTATGATAAATGGATTGATACCAATAAATTGGCTTCAAAGGACTGCATTGTTTTACAAGGTATCCAAGGATCATACTCCCCCAGGTAAGTAAGAAATTTCCATTTGTTGATCAAAGAAGTAAACTTTGGAATGACCTGTCAGATGTAAACATTGTCAAGTACAGTCCTGTCAACAATCTTTTTAGCTGAACATTTTCAATTTTTTTCTTAGTAGGCAATCAAACAAATTACAGCTGAATTTTTGAAATGGACATGGATACTCAAACTATTTCAGCCAATCAGGTACGGAGACAAAGGTTATGTGCCTCAGGGGACTGACGGTGTCATACACTGAAAGCCATTCCAGAACATACTGTAATCTAAACCTTGTTCACAGTACTATTTGTAGGAAAACTGCAAATAATGAACACTCTCATAAGAATCATCACCTGCTTACAGATAAATCATGATACATAAAAGGCTAAGCTGATCAGATAAATTATTCACATTGAATAATTTGCTCATCTCTAGTTTCAGCCGGCCCAGATAATTCACAAGCAGTAAAAGCGATAAATTGTCCTTGGTGGATAATCTGGCCAGCTCGATCAGAAAGTTTTAGCTATAAACTGGAAAAGAGGCATTTATGCAGTACCTCATTCCACAACTCAGGAGAACACGCTTTATATCTGCAGGATAGCAAAAACATTTTTCCCCTTCCTCCAGATGTCTCTTTTTCCTTCCAGAAGTTGCAGAGCATTGGACAAGCAATAACAGATGATGAACACATGCATAACTACAAATGGGCAAGCTGATTGTTTTCAGAATTGGTATAAACATTTGCTCATGGATTGAGATTTAGCCCATAGCAAATCTTTACATTTGTGTTATAAACCTCTGACAAAAAGAGTTTATAGTGGAAGTGCTGACGGTGAGAAAACATGGTTATGGTCAGAAAAGCAAATGGAGAAAAGTGTCATTTTCTACTTCCATATGTAGAACCCATCAGTAGCTCCCATACCTAATTTGGCTGAATTTTCAGATTTGCTGCTACCGCAGATTTCACCTAGGAGTTGCACATTTTTGGCAGAAACAGTTATCTGCACCCATCCACATTCTGTTTCACACTATATATTCACTTAGAGAAAAGAGGAGAGATACAATAAACTTCTCCTGGGTAACTGGGTTTATAAGCAAAAAAAGCTAAAGAAGCCTTTTTTCCCCCCTAGCAACAAAGAAACGTAAGTGCAATATGTGAGTTGGGAAGTAAACTCATCTACCAAAAACTGTAGTGAGCTATGAACAAAATCTATGGATCTTGGGAGGGCATCCCAAGAACAATAAGATCTTTCAGAAACCTCCTTGTGATGGCAGCAGTTTCTACTACTGCTCTCCTACCTTTGTTACTGATGTTCTAAAAAGCTGGATTTTTGCAGCCCAGAAATGTTAGCTCTACCATTATTCATACCAACCTCCCATACTGAAAGGATTATTAAATACAAGTGTTAAGTTTACTACTATGAATATGGGGAGAAGCCGCTAATATTTCCAGTTACAGGAAAGAGTGAGAAGATTTCTTAGACATTTATGGTTTATTCTGCAACCAGAAAATGATGTTTTGGGCTTTGCCGTAACTAGAAAATTGTGGGAAAAAAAATAGAGATAACTGCAGAGGGAAAGCAAATGGCTGCAAGGACATTAAAAGGTACAGAATGTAAACATTGGAAACTATGGCCAGTGGTAGTTCTGGAATTAGAGGACCCTGCAGATTTCATCATGCAAAGGGGAAAGGCAAGGAGCTGCTGTTTAGCACAATGCAACAGCTATTAGCTAGGAGGATTAATGACATAAAATAAAGAAGTGGGAAAATTTAGGTTGAATATCAAGGAAAAATCATGACACTGAAAGTAATTAGAGTGAAGGGGAGAACACTAAACCTAGTGACATTCCACATACACCGTTAACAGTACAAAGAACCAAGCCTGTGTAAAAGATCACATTGACTTGTAGCACAATTAACACAATTATATCATTGCAATAATACACACCAGTTGAATTTGACTCCACTTGAACAGCTGAGAGTTATACTGAAAACAAATCAATCGAACCTAGCTAATTAGAATATAACAAGTAGTTTGAAATTATGCAAAGCTTAAAGTCTTTTAACTCATTCATAATTCTGCCTCTAAATTAGTAAGTGAATGTCAGTAACTTCATATGCCTGCTGCAATAAATACAGAGAACAGGATATGTTTTGTCAATAGGCACCCTTAATGCACACTGGATATGCAAGTAGGAAATAATAAGGTTGTTTAATGGCTAATTAATTAATTCAGGCTTCAAGATAAAATCAGGACCCTGCATGCTAATCAGGTGATTGATTAATTGCTACAGTCTTAATCATTAAAGGTTATAAATAGAAATACATGTAATGATATTCTACACTTTTATTCCCAATTGCTTATCTGTTCTCCATATATTGACTGATGGACACAATATAGTCCTTTGTCATAACTAATCCTGAAGTTTTCTCTCAAGAGATTAGGCTGATGACTTATTATTTACTCCATCAAAATTATTAAGATACAATTTTGTCAGAATTAAGCACTTTTCAGGATTATTGATTCCAATGGGCAAGCTAATTACATGTTTGAATTTCTCATATTAAATCCATTAGAATTAAAAGTGTCCTTCTCTTGGTATTCCCAGCATTCCATTGGTAATATAATGAAATGATTTTAAAAACCCATCAGGGTATCTAAAATGAAAAATCTCCTTCATGTCACACTCCAGTCTGGTGACTTCATGCACAGGTGCACTTAACATTCGTGGCAACAATATGGAAATGATATGCCATTCACACCTTCCATAATGGCTCTTTTTAAAACTTTCCAGTCTAGCCTACAGCCTGGGGATTTCTTGGTGGCCTCCCATCCAAGTACCAACCACATTGGTGCTTAATTTTTAAGATCAGACAGGATGGAAAGTGGTTGCCATCTGGCTAGCCAATCAATACATCTTTGCACCTTCAAAGCAATCTTTTGCTTTAGAGCAATACTTTTCTAGGACACCTTCAGCTGAATATTCATCTTGTTATTCTATTAGCCCCACTCAGGTCAGCAGCCATCCCCCTCTGTAAGTTGTCCTTATAACATCAGCTCAGTGAATGCTCTCCTTGAGTATAGCACCACACCTTGCAATGACTTAGCCTCTGGGCTCACCTTCACATCTCCCAACTGTTGCATGAACATGTCCTGGTAACTTTTTATATCAGCTGCCTCAGTCTTTGTCTCATCCGCAGAGGTTGTTGAAAATCATAGTTAGCTGTTCTAGTTTTAAACGGACGATTTCCCTTTCTCCCAACACAATTATCGCCATGGATATGATCTAGTATGCTTCTTTGATAGTGTGGATGATGATACAGTCTGAAACAGGGCCACTCAGCAGGGCATTGATATTCATGGTCATTTTGGCTTGGACTGCAGGCAAAACTGGATACCTGGCTTCCACAGAGCATCTGCTTGCATAGGCCTGATTCGTGCTTTCCAGTGTGGGCTCCTTATATACTGTACATGGGTTTAGTGCTCTTTTGAAAGAGCACTAGACCTGTTTTGAGAGATAACTGATCTTAGGCAGCATAGAAGATTACTTTAAACTGGGAAAGAGAGCTGGGTTCTACCACCTGTGCTTTGCTGGTTTGGTCACCTATGCGTGCATTAGAGACTTTCCACCGTTTTTGCCAACAGGAGTTTTGTATGGCTATAACTTTTACTGTTTTTATTACCTTTTGCCTTCCCCACAGGCTCCTTCTGAGTGCTGCCAGTCACAGCCATTCACTGACAGCACTGTCATTCCCTTGTGGCACTACTTGGCACAGCTAGCTCATTATCGATTGCTCCCTCCTCATTCATCCTAAACTGCCCCTCCATACCTGGGACCTCTCAGCCAGATTATTTGTGGGCACAGGTTTCTTTTCAGAAGAGTGCTAGATCTGTGTTCAGAAATAGCCCAACTAGTGTATAACAGGCACAAACATCTCTCTGCCTGCAATATGTTATTTGAGCAATTTGACAGGTGGCTAAGCCAACTGTCCTAAGCCTATAGTTGCCCATCTATAGAAGGGAGAGGGAATGGCCTTGACTGACAGGAAGAAGAGTGGCTATCAATGGTCAGATAAGTGGGTCTTGAGCCCAGGCCAAGAAACTAATTTGAGAAAACATTTCAGACAGGCCCCTCCCTAGTTCACACCAAGATAAATGAGATGTGGGGGGGGGGGAATATTCAGACTTGCAAGATTTGGTTAATTTACTTCAGCTGTTCCAATTAAAGTCGTCCTGTCCTATAAGGCATTGGTTTCTTCTTCTGTTCTCCCTTGTAGGGCTGACACCATCCCTTAATGCCTCACCACACATGAAGGCAGTGCTTCCCAAACATTTTCCTTCCTTACTCAAAACCGCTTATCAGAAAGTCTGTTTTACCCAATGTAGGTAAAACGCTTTAAGTCAATTTAAATGTTCCTGTTGTGATCGGGTTATGGGTTTGTGTGCTGAAAGAAAGAAGAGAAAGACTGCTTTTACCCAAATTTGGGTAATTTATCCAGGTTTGGGAAGCACTGCATTAAGGAGAATGAATGATGGTTGTTTTCCCCACTGGACTGTGATGCTCAGTGCAAGGGGAAACGAAGCCAGGATAGCCACCAATCCCTTTCCTTAATTTGGCCTACATTAAAACAGTGAGGGCAACACCACACACTGGACTTGTTACAGAAGCAGAATAGGATTTGTCAATGAAGGCATCACAACAATTCTAGCGTACTTTTCTGCTAGTAGAGAAAGCCCTCTAAGAGGCCAATGGCTGTGCACTTTGAATGTACAGCCCTACATGTAAAGGTGTCTTCCTGCTGACAGCTGCACTATTCTTGTAGGCAACTGGTTCTTCACTAATGTCACAGCACAACTTGTCGAGGAGAGTTGCTGCTCACCAATGCTTGGGTGCGAGTTCAAAACTTACCTGAATGTCTTGAACAGAGCTACTGCAATCCAAAGATTATAATTTCAAATCATCGTACGTACTGTTTAACACTTTCCCACTCCTAATTCACCCAGCCTGGGGATATAGTCATGCAAGATGGTTAACATTGTAATACATATGCAGAAAACAAATCCTTGAAGAGTTCAGTATAAATAGAATCTTGTGTTAATACAGGTAATGGCTCAGTATCTTGCACTATATTTGATTACAGTGGGGATACAGACATCTCTTCTCCAACATCTTGCTCCAACAATTAATACTGGGATAGGGAACTTCTAGTTTACACACCTAATCCAGCCCTCCAGTGTAGCCCATTTGACTTGCAAGGCTCAATCAAGGCCTCACTCCTTCTTTAAAACTCCCCACAAGCCTCCCATCATCAGTAGTGAGAGTTGCCCTTGAAGGCTCACCAGTTGAAGTGCCTGCAAAACTGGCTGTGTTTCAGATTGAAGGAGAAGTCAAAGAACGAGGAGAAGGAGCAATCGCTTCTGCATCCCTCATCTCCCCATCCCTTCTCTGAGGAGGTACTGCTTCCCTCTGGGAATACAAAAAGCGGTGGCAATTGCAGTAGGATTGGGAGACTTGAGGGCTCCCTCAAACTTAACACTAGCATTATCCAAGTATAGATTTATCTGAGATTAGATTTTAGTAACTATTTCCATAAATGTTACTACCCAATAGGAACACGTGATGCAGATAGTAGATGGGAGTGCTCAGTGCTGACTGTGAGCTTCCCAAAAACAGTACTGTAGACTGATCACAGCTGGAAACAGGATACAATTGGATTAACTGGACCATGAGCCCAGTTCAGGAAAGTGACTAGAGAAATTCTCATTAATAATTCATAAGTGCAAACTTTTCTAGAAATGTGGCTATTGATGAAAAAAAAAGAAAAAGAAATGCAGCTCTTTGGCTGTTCAGCCTGACAATGTTTGCAGTGTTAAACCTGACCAGGGTAGTACATGCAGGCAGACTGCTTGGTTTTGGATGTCTGTTACCCACACAGCTACTAAACTAGGTCACAAGGTCAGAAGACAGCCAGGTTAAGCCAACTAGCAACAGCTAAGCTGTGTACAGTACTTTGTGGATGGACCTTGTAACTTAAGTAGTACAATGGAAGTAATTGCATCTTAAATAATGCCACCCATACTGAAAAGGCAGATATTTCAGTTCAGTGAGAAAAGAGGAAGGAAATTCTTTTCATAAGCAAGAGTTACTGAAACTCAGGGAGGGAAAAAACCCTTTCAAAAGTCATTAAGGCGACAATTCCTTTCATTGACCTAAGTTACTTGAAACCAACAGAAAATAAATATTGCTTTGAAACTAGGGCAATGCCATGGCCTTAATTACAAATAACATAAAAAAGTGGCAATGTAATAAAGGTTTTCTTGATTTTGGGATATTTCTCAGTTGGTCTTTTAGGGATTGTTCCTGTAACTCAGCACCAATTCCAGTTTACCCGTGACTTTAAAGCACCTGAGACTTTCTTTAAATTGAGGTGAATTCCACTAATCATTATATGCTGCTGTGTGCAAATTCTCTCTCCTCCCTCCCCACAACTACAGGTGGTCCTCACTTATTGACCACTTGTTCAGTGACTGTTCAAAGTTGCGACGGTGCTTAAGTAGTGGTATTTATGACTGGTCCTCAAAGTTCTGGCTGTTGCAGCACCCCTGTGATCACATGATTGCAATTCGGGCACTTGGCAATCAGCTCGCACTTACGACAGTTGCAGCCTCCTGCAGTCACGTGATCACCATTTGCGACTTTCCCTGCCTGTTTCCCACAAGCAAAGTCAACAGGGAAGCTGGCAGGGAAGGTCGCAAGTTGCTCTGGTAAGTCCCCCCTCAGACTTCTTGCACACTGTGCTGTGCCCTCCTTTCCTTGGCCTCCCTGAGCTTGTACTGACCTGCACCCTCCTTCCCTCAGCCTCCCTGCACTTGCATGGACCTGAGCCCTCCTTCCCTTGGCCTCCTGGCACTAGAGCACTCCTCTCCATCAACATGCATGCAGCCTGTGCTGGGCTTCCCAGGGCCTTATCCACCGCCCTATGGCACCCCCACATTCCTTACTTGGACTCCCGCCACTTCCCACTTAACGGCCTGCACATCTTCGGGTTACAATGGCAACTGGGACTGCCAGGATTGTTGTCGCTAAGTGATGTGGTCACATGACATTGAGCTTTATAACTGTATCACTTAGCAACAGCAATCTAGGTCCCACTTGCTGTCGTAACCCGAGGACTACCTGTATGTCCCAGAAAACTCCAGATTTGGGCATATGAGAGAGCTTGGCCTGCTTCAGACTGTAATAACTAAGCGGAACAGGTGCACAAGTTCATCAACCAAGAAACATCACATGGTACATAGCTTCAGATTAGGGCCAATGCTTTCCTCTGTAATTGCAAACAAACACCTTTTTTGGAGGGAATGAACTTCTGCAGTCTTGAAAGGGTTACCAAACTCTATACTTTTGCAGCTTGCCTGACTCCAACTTACAGCACTGAAGGAGATAACAGTGAACCTGTACTATAAAAGTAAATTACTATCATGAATATTAAGCATCAAGAATATAATAAACATGACTGCTTACAGGAGTCTGATTTATTGATACTGATTTGCTTGTAAATTATCACTCATTTTCATTTTTTTGAGGAACATGTGCAGAATAAAACCTGGGGGACAGCTCTGGGAGGCTTTGACATCTGCCACTTAATTCAGTTCTAACACCTTTGAGGTAGCCATATTTTGTTGTAGTCTCCTCCTCACTCCTGCTGAAGTATGTGCCATTTCTATTTGTATCTTTTTTTTCATCTCCAAAACAGGAAATGTCACTTTCTCTTCAGTTACCTGCCTAATAGAAGAGGTCTGTATGTGTGTGTGTATGTGCACAGAGGAAGGAAACTGAGTAAGTCACTTCGGATGCACTAATAGTGCTCTTGCCCTGTAATTTCTTTATTTTGTATCTGCTTCTACTGCCTTATATGAGATCAAGCTATTATATCCCCCAGCATTTATCACCTCTTAGGTAGACAAGATGGGGAGCAGCTTAGACACTAAAGCTATTGCTAATTTAACCTTTTTGTTCCAGAATTGCCATTTTTTCTTGTTTGTTTATTTATTTTGAAAACATTCAGACATATTGGTCAATCTATGGCGTTTGTCTCTATTCTTTTCTTCCCCCATCCCCAGACTTCTGTGCTGATTTTTTGATGATCGAGTGCAGTTGCATACTAGCCAGAGAGATAGAGAAACTTGAGGCTTTGGAGGGATCTTTTACTTCTAAGTAAATATGTGCATTTTGGGTATGGCCCTTTTTTATTGTTATCCTATAAAATTGGGGAATTAGCTCTCTCTAAAATTTTCATCCCCAAATGATTCCTTTTCCTCTTTTTTAAAAAAATCCACTTCTGGCTAATTTCTTTAAAGTGCTCTAGTATGGAAGTAACCTGAGTCCATGTACTTTCTCCTCTCATATTCTTTCTCTCTCTTGCAACATCTAATGGAAGAGGCACACTACATGGGAATCCTAAAAAACAGACTGGGGTATAGAAATTCTAATGTGATTGCTGTGCTCATGCTTACCTTAATTCACAGAGCAGTGCTGTTTTACAAATGTACAGATGCTTATCATACAATGTGAATGAGTATATGATAAGTGTGTGTTTCGCAGTTTTGTAAAACTACGGAGGATGGAAATTTAGCTTCTGACATATTAGAACACATCAAACCGCGAAGCTTCCTAAAAGAGGCTTTATTCTGTTGATCCTCTTGGCACTAGGATTTGGGATTGGATATCTCACAGCATGATTTTAGCAGCAAAAACTTTAGTTCAGTGGTGCTAAAGGGTTAAAAAGAGTAGGAAAGATTATGGGTGTTAATCTGATAGAACAGAAGCAAAGTGCCAGAGTTACAGATTCATAGGATGTCAGGCAACAGACCTGAAATTCTGCTGAAGCTAGAGCTTTGCTACCTGGATTCTAGATCTGATATTCCATTTCCAAATTAATGGATATACCATGGGTTTTGTTGCTGCTTTTGTTGTCTATGCTGGTATCACTTTGGGACATGTGCTATTTTGATAAGCTGAAAAGTATTTCTGGAGATTCTGAGTTAGAATTTCTCTCTCTTTGCTTTAGTTTGATTCAAGCCCTCCATTGCATGGCACTCATTTTAATAGCCATCAAAAGTTAAGAGCGGAAGAGTATGTTGATTCAGCTTCTATTAGACTTTGCTATTATTTATTCACACACATACCCTCATCCTGGTAGGCTGGTGTTCCTGAGAGGGATGAGCAAAGAATGCTGGGAGGGAATGCCAAGAACATATATTCCCAGCAGAGTCAAACAAGGTGTGAAGGTCTTTCCAACTGTCCAGCTAAAGCAAGTAGACACCCCTACTGGGCAGCAGCAATATGTCATTAGTTCTTATGGCTTAGGAAACTGAAATAAAGCAGGAGAACTGAGGGCTGGAGATCAAAAGAAAACTTTGAGGGTCCCCTATAACTCTTTTACATATTACTCAAGAAATCACAATCACTCTTGTCCTCTTTTAAACAATGTAGCTCATAACCAAGATCTGTATGGAAGTCTGAGCGAGTACACACTATACTTGATCTGAATTGGGCTTGTATTATCTCAGTTGTTTTTTACATGTCATTTTATTTGGTGACACTTTAACAGTGGGAAAGGCTAAATATCTCCATTAGACCCTGAAATAGCATCTGGCACATTAAGAAACATGGGAAAAGTAGTTCGGTTATTTCCCATTGGCAATAGGAAAGCGAGGAGGAGGAGGAGGAGGAGGAGGAGGAGGAGGAGGAGGAGGAGGAGGAGGAGGAGGAGGAGGAGATGATTTATTAACTTTATATGCTGCCCGACACCCAGCAACTGGACAGTTGGAAAGATGGGGATGGAAAGATTCCCCATTTCCCTGTCAATATCATGGAAGCCTAGAGACGGTTTAAAATGGGAGCTAAACACCATTTGCCAAAATGCCAAGGAGCAGATGCAGGGCCACAAAGTTTTCAGAAGTAAGTTATGGGTCAGGTGGCATTTGAAAGTGTTAGAGGACCTCAAGGTATGCTATCATATGTTGGAAGATGGGGAATGGAGGAGGCATCAATCAACCTAGAGGAGGAAGATTCAAGTTACAACTGGTAGAAAAGGTGTGGGAAGGGGAAAGTAGAATCTATTTTTTACTATCATTTTTTACAATTTGGCTCCAGTGAATGAACTGTGACACAATCAAGCATACCCCTGCTTTCAAAATGGTCAGCCAAATAAAATCTATCACAGTGGACAGAATAAACATAGAAGAAATTAATCAGCAAATTAGATATTTTTTAGAACTTCCCAATATAGAAGGCTACTTCTATATCAACTCAATAAAAGATGCAACTGTAATATTTTTAGGAAATATAAATTCCAGCAGTGTATTAGTAAGTATAAACATGTACAAAAACATGAACTCAAGATAACTAGAGGGACCATTTGGAACTACTTCATCTATTTCACTTCCTTTCAAAATGGTAGGATAATAATCATGGGAATCTATAGGGAAGGCTAGGAGAAATAAGTGATGATACAGGCATGATGAGATAATCCCACAAATTCTGCAATTTATCAGCATTTGTCCTGATATAAACACATCATTGTGGCATCTGTATGATGACATTATCAGATGTGTGTCATTTTGGTGTCATTGGGGTTTATTAAGGGTATCACTGATAATAACAAAGATATTGGAAGTCATCTTGTCTGCCTCCTGAGGAATCTGCATAACGACGAAGTAGCAACAGTAAGAACAGACCATGGAACAACTGACTGGTTTAGGATTGGGAAAGGAATACGGCAGGGCTGTATACTCTCACCCTACCTATTCAACTTGTACGCAGAACACATCATGCGACAAGCTCGGCTTAAGGAATCCAAGGCTGGAGTTAGAATCGCTGGAAGAAACATTAACAATCTCAGATATGCAGATAATACCACTTTGATGGCTGAAAGTGAAGGGGAACTGAGGAGCCTTATGATGAAGGTGAAAGAAGAAAGTGCAAAAGCTGGCTTGCAGCTGAACCTCAAAAAAACCAAGATTATGGCAACCAGCTTGATTGATAACTGGCAAATAGAGGGAGAAAACGTAGAGGCAGTGAAAGACTTAGTATTTCTAGGTGCAAAGATTACTGCAGATGCTGACTGCAGTCAGGAAATCAGAAGACGCTTAATCCTTGGGAGAAGAGCAATGACAAATCTCAATAAAATACTTAAGAGCAGAGACATCACACTGACAACAAAGGTCTGCATAGTTAAAGCAATGGTGTTCCCCATAGTAACATATGGCTGCAAGAGCTGGACCATAAGGAAGGCTGAGCAAAGGAAGATCGATGCTTTGGAACTGTGGTGTTGGAGGAAAATTCTGAGAGTGCCTTGGACTGCAAGAAGATCAAACCCGTCCATACTCCAGGAAATAAAGCCAGACTTCTCACTTGAGGGAATGATATTCAAGGCAAAACTGAAATACTTTGGCCACATAATGAGAAGACAGGACACCCTGGAGAAGATGATGTTGCTAGGGAGAGTGGAAGGCAAAAGGAAGAGGGGCCGACCAAGGGCAAGATGGGTAACCCTAACCCGTCCCTGGGGGAGCTGGGGGTGTTGACGACTGACAGGAAGCTCTGGCGTGGGCTGGTCCATGAAGTTACAAAGAGTCGGAAGCGACTGAATGAATAAACAACATTGAAAGCATCTAGTGACAGTATATTCTATAGCTAATTTAATGGAATATATCAGACTGGTATTCCAGAGATACTCTTCCTTTAGTGGCCTATTAAGGAATTCTGATTCTCCTCCCTCCCCCCTCCTTCCCCCAGGAAACCTGGGAATGAGAGTCTGTATTGCTGGAAGGGTATGAATCCTTCTCACTTCAAGAAATTACCACCCAAAGTCCATTGGACTTGGGTGGCTAAGACAAATTTGAATAAACAAACAAACACATCCCTGATTAGAAGATAGAGGTGCTCATTGGAATATTAGTGCTTTAATTTCCATAAAAATAGGTGCAATCACTTGCACCCCCATCTATTGTAATTCTTTGGCTATTGCAATAGAGCAGAAAATTGGGAGCCATACCTACCTTCCAAGTTAATATTTACTTCCTTGCTTCCACTAGCCAAAAACATTTTATGTAACTATAATTCATTTAAATTTTAAATATTATCACTTATTTGTAATTTTAGATTTTATTATACTTATATCATTTTAGTGTCTATTTTATAATTTAAATATAGACTGCATCCTGGACCTCACTCATAGATGTTAGTTTGGTTGTTTTTATTTTGTTTATTATCTATTAAGATAGATGTATGCATATTCACTAAGCACTCTGCTTGTCCTGGTCTACAACCGTAATAAATAAATTGATTAAATTGATATTTCCTTACTTACAGGCTTTTGACTAATGTCTCTTGGGATTTGTTTAAGGACTACCTACTGGTACTGATTCTTCAGTTTCCTAAATTGGAACTGATTCTAGCAGATTACTAAACCAGGCTGATCCCCAACAATGTTTCCCTTTCTTTGCCTTTTAATATTGTAAGCTCTAAGCCTGATAGACTGTTTTATCTGTCTATCTGTCATTTAAGGACACAGGATTTAATACTGGGAGGAAATTGGCTACACTGGCCATTAAATGTATCTGACTTATACACAATTTGAAGCCTGGAGACCTAAAGGGTGAACTTAACCTTCTGGGGATGACAAGGTTTTAGTACAAATGACTATATGATAATTTCTTTTAAAACTCTGCTCTACTGACTTTAAGGTAGTTTTTCACTTGAATAGTGATTATTTCTCACTTATTGTAAGTTTGCTTTCAACACTGTGATACCTAGAGAGGTCTGCAAATGCACAGACTTCATAAACCTGGAATCCCCAAATTAAATGGACTAGTATGCTTGTGAGACAGTCTGATAGTTCTTTAATATACCCAGTGTTCCAATCTATAGGTGAGGTGAAGGATGTTTGTGAAGCCATAAGCATTTATCACTAAATGATCAACTGCATGCAGCAACTCTTAATGTCTACTGTCATTCTCAGTCAGAAATCCATCACAAAGTTGCCTAGCCTTGGTTTAACAAAAAATGCTCTCTAGACAAGGCTAAGTGAGTTGAGGCATGTCGAGCCTCTAGATATAACAGTGAGAACCCCAAAATCTGTTCTAGGGTTGGGGGTTCTGTCTTGCCTGAGTAATGTATAAAGCATTTTATGACCTCCTTAACGTAGCAATTAATAAATTGGGTTTGATAGTAGTAGTTTTTTTTTTTTTTTTTACTCTTTTCCTACTGGCCCCTTGCCCCTATTCTGGAGACTGTCAAGCTCTACTGAAAAATGTTAAGCTGCCAGAGGAGACTTAATCACTGCAGAACTGCTAAAATCAGATGGTGAGCTGCAGTAATGTTCACCAATATGGATAGTTGTTTATTTAAATCAGTTTATATGGCACCCATCTGACAACAGCAACTGTGGGTGGCTAAAATAGAATTAACATTCAGTAATAATAGTAATAATAATAATAATAAATACATATACTGTAGTGGTAGCCAAGGACAACAACTATCAATACAAATAACGTCTATCACATGCCCCCCTTAACCTCCCAATCCCCACATCTAGGAAAACAGCCATGTTTTTAAGGCTTTATGAAATGCCAACAGAGTCAGGGGCCAACTGGATCTCATGGGTATGGTGTTGTAGATGGCATGTGCTGCAACAGAAAAGGCCCACTTTCTAGGTCCTACCATATGACATTCCCTGATAGACCATTCTTTACAGATGCCAACATAATAGTTTAAACTATAACGGTTCCAGTCTTTAAAATGCTAACAAGCCCAAGCCACCTAGTTTTAAGCCAATCATCTCTTTACAAGTACATACTTACTTTATAAGTAAATTATACAGTAGCAAGGTGGATGGACCAGTCACAAGGGCAATGGGTACAATGCTGGAAGACCAGGTTAGGGACAGATTGTCATGGAGAAAATCTATCTATGTGGTCACTAAGAGTAAAAAATGACTTGATGGCACTCACTCACTCACTCAATCAATCCACTAGGTGCCTTTGTGTAAAAAGTACTGATTGGATGATCCAAAAAAAGGGTCCTAGTTGAGGAGCAAACTGGCTTTAGACCTGGCCAATCAACCTTTTATCCTGCATTAACTGGCAGATAAATAAATCTTCTAGCTGCCTATGAAGGACCCTCTTTTTCCCCTTCATTGATGAGAAGGTGACTTTTGACTCAAACCCTAAAGAAAGATAATGGAGGATATTGGCTGCCCCATCAATAGATTGTCAATTACTCCTGTTGATCACAGTGCCACATGAGAACTCTGATATGCAGGTGAAATGTGCTACCATATTTGGAGGTTTTTTATACCAATTTATATTCTGCAGAGAATCAAACAGGGTTGTATTTTTCCGCCCTACTGAATTTTTATGTTGCTTCCATAGTTCAGGCATTCTGAAAATATAGTTCCCTCCTTAGATTGAATCAATAATCATATATGGATTGCACTTTATGCAGATGACACTGTCATTCTGTCTGAGACGGAGGTCAGCCTCTATCAGAACCTCCAGGCTCTAGCAATATATTGCCATATTGCCAAATGATGGTGGCCTTATTTCCTAAATGGCATGCCAACTGACATTATAATTAGAAAATTCATGACATTCAAATTGGATCCAATTTGTTAAATATCTGAAATGTATTGCAATCTACTGATTGGAAGCAACAAACTTGAGAAACTATACCTTGTGATCAGAAAGCTGCCAATGCTTTAAGTAGATTTGCTAGTTGTAATGGAAACAACTTTTTTTCAGCAACAAATTATTACAGATAAGGTGTGGAGCCTTCAGTTCTGCGGGGCACAACTTTGCATTTAGAAAGATGTAAAAGCCTTAGAAGCAACTCAGACAAAATTTATTTGGACTGTGCTTCATGTTCTTTAATCCATGTAAAATTAACTTCTTTAGCTGGTACTCTGAAATATTGGGTAAAACTAATTTCCTGGAGTGTGTTCTTGGGTTTCTCAATTGCTTTTCCCTGCTTATGCTTGGACCAGAGAAAGCCATGAAACAGAACAGAGTGTCTGGCTGGATCTGCAAAATGACAGAACCAAAGTCTTAGTCCATTGCTATAAGGACTAAGTGACTATAATATCATCACATAATAAAGAACAAAGTTGCAATCCAAGAATTATAGCATGACTTTCTTTTCTCACCCTTCCTTTTTTTTCCCCTTGATTCTTTTCATTAGATATACAATTCAGTAGTTGCAATACAATTACAAATATTCTTTTCCATTGCAAATATCACCAGGTTTCTCATTTCGAGCACTCTGGGTTTCATATCTACGCTCTGCTTGTTGTGAAGATTTCAGCTTGTGGATTATTCAGCCATGTGTATTTGAGTAATTCTTTCCATAGCAAGTCATGAGCTATATTTATAAGGTGACAGTTCAGTTTCTTGACTTAGTTATATGCAGATGTAGTTAATGAATAAGGGCTGATTATTTCATGCATCAGTGAATGGGAGAAGATGGTAACTTATTTAGTCAGGTACAACATGCTTTTCTAGCAGTGTAAAAATAGAAGCAGATCCCTAAAAATAAAGGATGTTTTAGAATTTCTTTCAGATTTCTTTGGGTGGTCTGTTTTTATTGTTTTAAAGAGGTAGTCTGTGCCACTGTAAAACCACTGAGCTGCTGAGCTTGCCAATCGGAAGGTCGGCGGTTCAAATCTGCGTGATGGGGTGAGCTCCCATTGCTGGTCCCAGCTCCTGCCAACCTAGCAGTTTGAAAACATGCCAATGTGAGTAGATTAATAGGCACCGCTTCGGCAGGCAGGTAACAGCGTTCCGTTTAGTCATGCCGGCCACATGACCACGGAAGTGTCTACGGACAAACGCCGGCTCTTTGGCTTTGAAACAGAGATGAGCACCATCCCCTAGAGTCGGTCACAACTGTACTTAATGTCAAGGGAAACCTTTACCTTTACCTTAAGTAAATTCAAGCTAACCTTGCTTCTACTTCAGCATGCCAATATGTTTTTGATCCACAAAAAATCCAAACATTAATAGATGGTGAAACTGAGTATCTTATTTCTTGGCTAAGTTTCTTTTTTATCCATTAGCCTGCCATTACATTTTGGCTCTCCTCCTCCTCTTCCTCCTCCATCATCATCTCAGTAGTTCACTGGATACAAGTTACAACTTTGGTGATCAACTGCTCTAAAGGATGGACATGCTGTCGGATGAATGTTCATTTTATGTGATATAATCCAACTTAGCATTATACGTATGTAAAATTAATGTACAATTCATAGAGCTCTCTAGGATTCTTTGCTATGTAAAGGAATTTGTCATGAGCACTGATGGTGAGCAGGAGGGGGCCCCTATCCAGGGGGGAAAGAGCATGCATAGTAGACAGAATTTGATCTGTCATTCAGAGAGACACAGAACAGACCTGCCTTGACTTTTGGGGTTTATCTGTATGGGCTTTCTCATGCTTCTTCAGTTTGGTAGGATTTTCTGTCTACTGTAGCAGTAATAAAACACTAGAGACTTATTCCTTGTCTCGGCGTGGTTCCTGCTTGTCAGGACAGAATTCCTCCACAAAAGTGCAAGGGTTTCTTGATAAGTCATTTAATTGTAGAAAAGAACCACAGAAGAGTTTACTAAAAGTAATAATAGTATTGTAAGAACAGTGATTTTAATTTTCATTCAGTCCATGTTGATTCATTCCTAAATGCAGTTCTCCTCCTTTTAGTATGTATTCTTGACTGTTTCATATCCACTTCAAAAAATAAGGAGGGCTTCAAGAAATAGTTTTGGTGAACTCAGAATAACAACTGCATTTATTTTGTACTGATGGCTCTGTTGCTCCACAGTGATAGAAGTAGCACCCTCTGCTGCCGAGGAAGAGGAACAGTTGATGTCAGGAGAACTTCCAAGAGATTCTGCGTATTGTGGCAATCAATTTGTGAGTTTCTGTATTTTCCTCAGCATGGCTGCTGACTGCTCATGCTGCCCCAAATTATCTTACATTTCCTCCTTCAATTCTGGCATTTCTCAAATGGTTTATTGGAAGAGGGGTTCTTCTGGCCTGATGTCAGAAAAGAAGCTATCTGATAAGAGCTTTAACCAATCATTAAGACATGCTTACAACAAACTATAGCTGTAGAAAAAATACAAAGAGTTCCAAACTAACAGCCAAGAAATAAAATTAAATAAAATCAAAGTTAAATGTTTGTTTCAAATGAAGTTGATGTCTTCAATGCTAATGCTACGATTTGCCCTATGAAGTATGCTCCCCAGGGAGCAGCTTTTAACAAACAAGAAGGGAATATTTGAGACAACATTTGTTTATCCTTGTACATGATACACTTAACACACTTAACTGCCCAAGTAAAGAATGATATAAAATATTTTAAAGGATGAATTTACATGTTTCTTTTAAATCTAAAAATTATCAGGATTTGGAACTCCATGTCAGTTTAAACAGGATTGTGTAGGAGTCATATTAGAGGAAGAGTTGAGCCAAATTTCATACTTAATCATAACGATCAGAAAGCACCTCTTATTTTCAGTAATTTCCAGCAGTTGTTGCAAATATTTGTGCTATTTCACTGTTGTTGTTCCCAGTATGAAGCATGGATATGCATGAAATGAATGGGAGATTTTCCTTCAACTTTCATTTGCTTTTAGTGTTGAAAGAATGCCTAAAATAATGTAGAATAAGAAATTAACAGAAAGAAAATAGCGAGTTCCATTCTTTACCAAGTAAGCCTCAGGCAGTTTCAAAGGTGAGGAAGGGACAAGAAATATCCACAAGTTAACTTAATTTTTATGATTCCATTCAGTGATTGTATGTGATATTCAGTGCAATTTATTGATCACATCACTCAGTTTTACCTGACATGATGGCTTCAGCTGTAAACCAATTAAAGGGAAGCAAAAGTAAAGAAAAATGGTATGTAAAAATGGTGAAGCAGAACATCAGTCAGCACCGAAACAATCCACCTACTGGCTATTTCCCCCAGAAAGTTGGTCAAGTGTGTTAAATATGCTGCTTTCTAAGCAAGGTAGGAAAAAAATGTGGGTGCTCTTATTAAAAACAAAAAATAAACCATGACCTGGTGTAGCATGAATGACATTAATTTTACACCCTTGATCTGATCTCTGTCTAATACTTGAAGTCATATATCAGGTAGTTTGGACAGGAGAATAGTAATATACTCATGCAAACTACTGCTGTTTCCTAACCACCACCACCACAACATTTTTTTTTAAAGACCAGAGTGGTAAAAACATCATTTTTTAAAGTGCTCTAATGGATTTGTACCACTTGTAAATAGATTCTCAGCCCTACAGAAACAAAATTATGAAATTATTTCAAATTGTGAGTTCCTATAATGTTTATAGCATTCAGGAAATGTTTGACAACAGGGTAGAATGGGGCAATATCAAGTTATCATATTTCTTCTAAGGTTTTGAAACCTATAGATTCTTGTTTATTATTTAAAGGGAGGAGGAACTGAAATACTTGACAGTGCTTGTTTTAGTGTGACTGAATATGTCTGATAATCTACAGCTTCCATGTAAAAAAGTGGGACCCCCCACCAACAACTCTAAAGAAATGAAAGATACTGTTTTGAATAATTCAAAACAGGATATGTACATCTTAAGCCCACACTGGGATCATTATATAATCATGTATGGGAAGCCCCCCCCCCAAAATAGGTAATTACAATTTAATTAGATCTTTAAAAAGGTGGAGAAAATTGTCCAGTGTCATTCCTAGTCACAAAACAGAAATAGCAGACAACGTTGTATGTGTGTGTGCACGTGCACCTTCAAGTCAGTGATGACTCCTGGTGACTTCCTGGACAAGTCCCTGCAGTTTTCTTGGCAGGACTTCAGAAGTGGTTTGCCATTGCCTCCTTCCTAGGACTGAGAGAGAGGGCCTGGCCCAAGTCATCCAGTGGCTTTGTGCCTAAGGTGGGACTCACCGTCTCCATGTTTCTAGCCTGATGCCTTAACCACTAGACCAAACTGGCTCTAAGACAACTTTGATTTGCATAAATCTCTGTTTTCTACATAGCTTTGTTTGTTTTGAAATACTGTTTACATTTCCAGTTGATTTTGATGTACAGCTCTGTATTCTTATTCCCTATAGACACAACCTATTACAGTCGTGGCCTCACGTAAAAGAAAAAGAAAAAAAATCTTTAGCATCCAATAACCTGGTAATTTTTGCACAAATTGAGGTGCTGACTTTTTGAAACTATAGCCAAACTCAGTTTCTAACAATAGTACTGTCTTTTTATTTGGTATAGTTTAACTTTAAATCTGTAACAAGATGATTATGGATCAAGACCACAACTATACCCTGTAATTAAAGAGGTCCTGAATTAATGAGAGCACATGAAGCAATAAGTGCTAAATATTTTGTTAGATCACTTCAAATTATAGGCAAAAGCTCATATGATTGAATTATCCTTGAATCAATCAATCCATTTGTAAAGCAATCAATCATATAGAAAACTAGAAACCAAAGAGACAGTCCATCTAGATTTCTCTTTAGGCTTTGTGGGTGTCGGTGTGGGTGGGCGGCTGGGTGGTGGTGGTTTGAGTCACCTAATGATGTTTCTTCAGTAACACTGAAACATTAGCAATTCATTTTATTTATTTATTTTTCACATTTCTATTACCACCCATCTACCCCCAAGAGGGGGACTCTGGGTGGTTTACAATAAAATTCTCCTTAAAACCTCGACATAAGAAAATCACTGAATCAACACCGTCAATACTAAAATAATAAATATAAATATAAAATCCAAGTGGGAAAACTTCCATTCGGTAGGGAGAACTTTACGTCACCAGCCACCCCCAGGAAGAGCTGTTGCCCTTCCCATCCCAGGCAGAACCAGGTCTTCAAACCCTTCTGGAAGGTCAGGAGTGAAAGGGCCTGCCTCACCTAGCGGGGTAGAATGTATTTCTGTATTCATCTATTTTTGAATTTTAAATTTAATTCTGATGGCTGTACTGTGCCATTTATTGCTATTTTCAGTTGAGCGGGAACAGTTCTCTAATATTTGTGTAGAAAACTTGCATGTTTCAGAAAAATTCTTTTTGATCCAGTGAAAGGGCTGCTCTTTCTTCTTAAGATAATGGGGAAGACATATTTCATTAGCTTGGAATGAGTTGCTTGGTTTCATGCCTATAATAACAAACCATAGTTTGCTGTGACATCCAAACACAGCCAATATATAAATCAAACAGATTTGCCTAGATGCCTATGTCACTGACATACGGTTCACAAAGGAGTATCTTTACTATCAGATGGGAAAGACTTTGATTTATTTTTAATGTAATACCTGAGAAATCACTGGGGGAGTGAGATTGTTTTCAAATCAGGACAAGATCCAGAGTGCTTTACACACTTACAATATATCACCCCAAGAAACTTATTGTAACTGCCAGTTCTGGAACCTGGAAACAGCAGAAGGAGCTTAGAATCTTAGTTCCTGCAAAAGAACTTGTGAAGGAAATCCATTACAAGTATGATAGTTTTATGCCACTTCAAAGGTGATGTAGATTTGCTGGCAGAATCTATGAATTACATTCATAAAATGAATTATTTATATTCATGGAGTTAGAAGAGCATATGCAGAAATATAACCACTATTACATTTTATACAAATATAGGAGATAACTCCATTGTGATGTGTATATACAGTGTGTGTGTGTGTACTGTATATTACATATACCAGATGTAGAGCACATACTTTTATGATTATTGAAAAGGCAGCAAGCTTTTTTCTCCCCAAATAACACAGAATTTAGGAAATTTTGATTATGTACAAACTAACCAAATATAGCAAGGGGGAAAATGAATCTATTATGGTACCTGTGCAGAATGGCCTTCAGTTTTCTGAACAATCCATTCAAGTGCAAATGTTTATATTTCTGACTATTGTATAGAAATGCTACAGAACTGAATCTCTGAGTAGGTCCTGAGCTTCTTCTAATGCTGTTTTTTAGTAGCTGTTAGGCTGTTCTTAGGCTGTTTTACACCAGCTGTTGTCTTTCTTAAATACTAAGGATCATAACTGGTGATTTTATTTATCCTATCAAATCGCAATACATGTTCCTCTTGAGTGGAGAAGTGGAGGACAAATTTGGGGTCTTATTTTTTTAAAAATATGACTTTAGCCTATTCATACCTCCCAAACCTCATTACATCAGCATCTTTCTGAATTTTGCAATGTGATTCAATAAACAAATGTGCATATTTGGGAATGTATATAAAATGTTTTGCATTAAACAAAAATTATTTGCAAGAAGTGCATAAACCAGGAGTGTCATAAAAACCTAAATATTAGGAAAGCATAGATATAACATGAGGAAAGTATAGGTATAAGATATAAACAAAAATGTGTACAAATTTCATATAAACTATTTCCCCTACCAATGCAAACTTATTCATGAACGGGTCAAAAAGAACTTACATTTTGGAAACAGCAAATTGACACATTTGCCAGTTCTGTTGCCTTTATTTTTGAATCAAATCAAGTCCAATAAAATATCAAACCACAATTTTTTTTCTTTGAAGTAATTATTTTTTTAAACTACTCATCCTAACATTTTTTATAACAGCTTTCAGAACCTGAACAGGAATTTACAGCAACTGAATGAAGAGAAATTGACATTAATCTGTCATACCAAAATATGAATGAACCTTTGGAAGAGGTAACTCTAATTCTCTCCCTATGTTCTAAAATCAAACATACAAATGTATTATATGCTACCTTATTCATCAAAGCTAGGTGAAAACTATCCCTAACTAAGCCACCTTAATACTATTTATGTGAAGAAGATAAGTTCTTTGAGAATGAAGTCAAAGATAGAGACTATAGTTTCACCTTGCAGTTTAAATCTGGTTCTATTTGGAAGGTTGAATAGAAGATGAAAAAGAAAGGTAGGCTGGCACAGAGAATTGTGTAATAAAGTAAAGAAGGAACCGATTTAAACCCAGAACAATGTGATTTCAGAGATAGTCTATACATCAGCAGGAGATTAAAGGCCAAGAGTGCATGAAAACAGTTGAATATGATACAACCTCCATCAGATATGAGCCAACACTATCTCCTTGAAGAATTAAACAGTCAGTGCTTCAAGAGAACAGAGTTGGTACACTTCAGGTGATTTCTTGTGCGTGGTAGAATAAGAGATCTTGAAACAAAGATCTCCTTATTCTGGTGCATCACAAAAAGCTGCATCCAGCATACAAAGCAATTATTTGTTCAGCACTGCTTTCCTGTGAGATAATTGCATGAATTGTGATGTGTGAGATGAATCTCCAAAGACAATATTCAGTGTTCTATTCATCCTCAAGATGAAAAGGGAGAAAGTAGAAGGGAACTATGAATTTTGCCTCCAAAGGAGGCTCACTCCTCAGCGTATTGGTGTTATTGCATACTTAACCACCACAGGGCATCTCTAAGCAGCCAAAAGAAAAAGGAAGAATTCTGCAAGATTTATTTGGTTTTTTTATACAAGATGCTGGCCGTAAAGAGCTTTTGTTAAACCTAAAGACTTTTATGAACATAAAATCAAATTAAACAGCACATTAAGGGTTCTATCTTTTCTGACTGATGTGCACGCGCAAACAACTCTCATTAACAGTAATGGCAGTTACGCACGCGCATCAATCGGAGAACAGATCCCTAAGTGCTTTATTGTTTTTCCTGGAGATTTTTCTCTATTGGACTTTAATTAAGCTCCTGCTAGGCTTACAAGTTTTCCATTTTTTCAGGTCTTCTTTTCAGAAAGAGAACAAAAGTGAAATCAGTTTCTTTGCTAGATAAGATTGCCCCCCTCCCCCAGTGTTACAACTGTGGCAAAGATACCAAAATTAAAGATCTGTTAGAAACAGGACACCTGTCTTGAAAGGGAAATCATGCCACCCTGAAATAGATTTGGGGGGGAAAAAAATGACTTGGCCTGTGATGTTAACAACAGCTTGATTGACACAAATCAGCAGGTGAAACTTCCCATGCTTTTGATGTTGATGAACCTGCTGTTGATGATACAACTACAGGATGGCAAACCTAAGCTGGCAAAATAATAGTAATAGTAATAATAATAATATGTTAGAAAATGTATTATGGGCACTATGAATTTGGGATTACAGAAGACAAATCTTTCACTGTATTGCTATTATACACACAATTTCCTTTTTCTGAGACATGCATATACTGTATAATATTTCAGATTATGAATATTAATCCTGCCCAACAGTGTCATGTTTGGGGTGCATTAATTATGAGCATAACATGTCGGAGACATCACACATGCAATTATTTCTCTCAGTCTACTGAGCTTCTCTAAGACAGCCCACTTCCTTAAAATATATTGATAAATGCCAAAGCAATTCAAATAAGAGGTGAAATCATAGATGAAGGTAGGCAGAACAGGTAAAAAAAGCATTCTGGATGCATCTCTTCTGATCTGAAGCCTTTTTTTTTTTTTTTAGAAAAATCATATAGGTATTTAATTAACTACTACTGTATGTGATATACTTACTTATTGCCTTCACAAACTGTTCAAAGAAGCAGTATGGGAACAGTGGCTCAGGCAGCTCTCTGAAAAACATCTTGAGTGCTCCGGTGACAACGTGGATGTCCTCCCACTGGCTGTCGTCCAAATTCAGCTTCTCTTCTGGGAAAACACGAGGAGAAATGGAACAACTGGTTTTAATGAAACAATTACAAGACACTAATTATTATGTTAATGTTTGCCTACTATCATCAGCAACCGTTAACAGCCTTCTGCACCTAGAGGTTTGGTGCTGTGCATGTTTTTTTTTTCTCCTTTCTTTTTTTTTTTTTCTGTAGGAAGAGAACATTTTCAATGGAATACCATCTGTAGGAATGCAGCTAACAGAAAAAACAAAAGCAAAACCCCCCGAAACAAGAACAAGAGGCACAAAGAGACAGTAGCATTGACACAGTATGTCAAATATGTTTATTCCCAGAATGCATCAGTAGAAAAAATTAGCATCATAGCTCAACATGATTCAAAGCTATTTGATTTCAAGGCCAAGGGGCTAAGAGTTGCCAATGATGACCGGCTCAAGGGACTGGCCTAAAGTCCTTGCTGCACCAGCAGGAGACATATGCTAAACACAGGAATACAAAATGAGTTATTGCTTTACATGTGTTACTCTTACTATGTACAAGGGAATAATGGGCAACACTTTTTTCCTTCTTCTTCTTCTTCCTGAATGCAATGCCATCAAGGAATTTGGGGAGGGGGAGATATTAATTCCTGCTTCAAAAATATTTTGTTTGTTTTTTTAAACTTGAGAAAGATTCGCCCAGCAACAATATTAGACAGACCCCTGTTGGCCTACCTAAGCTATGCAAAGCTGTCAAAAACGATAACACGCTAAATACAAACCACACATGCTTGCAAAACTGATTTTCTGAACAACAGAAATCCTTTCTTTTGAAGCTTGACTGAGCTGGAAATTTAAATATAAAAGGAGAAGAAAGGCAAAAAATTATTTTAATAGAAAAGATTGGGAGATTATTACTTTGCTTTCCTTTGAATACTTGTTAGAAACATCTGGTATTATTTTAAAGCAACAATAAAACTACAGACCTGACAAAACTCACAAAAAGTGAAAAAGCCTGTCAGTCTGAATTAAAGGGAAGTAACATTTTCTATAGTATCACCTGTTCCCCCAAATGACAGAATTCTTAAAAAAAACTAGCATTGTTTTTACTGAGATGTTCACTTAATATGTTCGCATAAAACTATTAGAGAACAATCCACAGCAGTTTAAAAAAATACAATCCCAGTAATTTTGCCAAATAATTAAGTAGGCCTTATTTAGCTCCTGGTAATATTATTCATAGTCATATGTGGAAAAAATATTTTTAAAAACTGTACATTATTTCTCTCTAATATTTGCTTCTCTTTCTAGAAGGAATTTAAATTTAAGACAGACCTGACTTTTTTTTTTTTTTTTTGCATTGACACTCATATATCTTTTTGGGTGAATCATTTTTTTAAAAATTTATTTACTGAAAAGTATACTTTTAAGTGTTTTTTTTTAAAGCAACTCATCAATCACATTGACTTTACATCCTCACAGAAAGAATTCACTCTTGAAATTTAATAAAAGAGTGGGCTTAAAACAAAGCAAGCAAATCAGCAAAAACCTTCAAGATCAAATTTGATTGATTGCATTTCAACAATTAGTCTTTTATTTATTTATTTTCTCAACACACCATTGAAATAGGCAGGCAGTGACTTAGCAGGCCAGTTTTACACAGTTGTCTACTCACAATAGCATCAAAAGAAGAGACCTGATGGGGTTTACTGTCACTTTAAAGAACAGGGTGGGTTTTCACATTGTTGAAATCTGTCAGATATTTTGAAATGTCCTTCTCACTATGGTGCCACACCCCCTGCGTGCCCTTATAATAAAATTGGTTTTACTCCTGATTAAATCATTTTCTCCCTACCCTCTACCATACTTCTCATAATGGACCTGTGTGCACTACAGCTGGTGTTCTTCCCATGGTACCAATTCTTACTTTATCTTTTAAGCACTTTGCTGCTAAGATCTCATGCAGAGTGCTTATGTTTTGTTAAGAGCTTCATTCTTAGAGAAATAGCTTAACACATGTTCTAAAAATGTTGTACAACTTATTGCTTAAAACACATTTTGAAAATGTATAAGCACTGTAGCTCTGGCACAAATCTTTAAGTAGAAACCTTTAAAAAAACAGAACAGAAAAAAAAATATCTCTGGCTTGGGAGTTTTTTTTTACTCCCCCCCCCCCCATGCATTTGGTTGAAACATCTAAAGTGGAATACACTGATCTGAAGACATTACCAAGAATTATCTACCCAGATTTTTGCACTGTTTCCAGATCTTCAAAGAGAAGTGTTAGGAATTATCATCTTGAAAACAAAGGGTGTCATTTTACCCTCAAGCAATAAATGACTAAATAAAGTTTGTTGAAAGGAAGCATGCCAAATTAAAAGGAAATTAAGCTCCCCCCTCCCCCACCCAAGGTAGTCCTTTAATTTTTGTCATTAGCCACAGGAGACATTTGAATAAAGTTGAATGTAGACTGTAATAGGACTTCTTCAAGTGTGGCCTTCTTGGGAGAGAACTGTCAATCTTTTATCAATTCCAAGGGGTGTACAGTTTATGTTTGAATATGTGTGTGCAAACACACACACATACAATGGAGAGTATATGACAAAATGTGTGAATCTGAAGATAGTACTAACCAAGCAAATTTGTTTAGTTTAGTTTAGTTTAGTTTTTGCAACAACACCGGCAAGAAAATGTTTCAATGGATCATCATCTCATTAAGAAGTCTGCTCCTTCATGCAGCTTTCTAGTCTGCTAGGAACTCAACCAAGCCTCACAGCTTTTCTTTTAGTTTACTCAAATGATATACAACTGTCCTTAGTTTCTGGCACCCAGTCAATCTTTTATCAGGCAGTTTTGAAAGCCACCTTTTATATTTTTAAAAGAATAATGTACTTATCAAAATCACAAAGTTTCCCAAGCATGCTGATATATCCATCTTATTTTTCTGTAGCACGATACAGTCTCCATTTCTGTCTGCACACAGTGCAATTAGGGATTATGATGATAATCAGCCATAGCAGGATTTGCAGTGTGGTCCCATGACATAGGGCTATCACTGTACATCTGACTTAGAGCAATGCTGTATCACTGTTTTGTGTTTGTGCTGAAAAGTGCTCTAGGTCATAAGCTGGCCAGTTCACATCCCCTAATATTAGTGGGAGATTAACAGACAAATTCTTGGAATAGGTAAGGTCCCATATTGAGTGAAGAAAGTGCTTTATTACACTTCTGAGTATGAATGAGAAAATATGAATATGATAAACATGAATTTTGGTCAGACTTAAAGAAAGGACTACTTCCTTTAAGTACTCTCTTTATATGCAGTGTGGTTAAACAACAAACAAGAGAATCTCACCACCATCACCACCACCCCACCCAGTAGGGAAGGTGGAAGTCATAAATAAAAATATATGAAGACAGACTGAGGGAAAGGAGGAATAAGTAAATTCAAGCAAGGAAATCTTTTTTCTTGGTGGGTTCAAGTATCTGGAGATCTGATCTGGAACATGGATTGACTGCTTGTGGCAACACTATCTGCATCCATCTGATCTTAAACTGTATATTCATAAATATATCCGGCATTACAGAAATGCTATATGTCTCTGATGCTTTCTCCTTCCAAAAGGAGGTGTGCTCCTGACACTTCTCACCACTAAAGCAGAGTTGCTATTTAGGGGCAGGGAGCAAGGTACAATAACATAAAACGACAGCAGTTTACATTTTCTGAACATTTTTGGAAATAACACTTCATCAGCTGAAAAATCCATCTCCTGGCATGTTATAGCATGTTAAGATCACATTGTCAGAGACCCTTTGTGCTCCTTTTTCAGTGTACACTCTTTATATATGTAGAAATAGTAGATTTAGAGTAGGGCTTGGATTCTGAAAGGGCTTTCTTTCTATTTTGGTTCTGGAAACTGCCAAACACAGACAAAAGGTCACCGACTGCTCCCTAGAAGTCAGGAGATATTCTTATATATTGTCTCACCTAGCTAATCTGATTCCTAAGGGATTGTTTTTCAGATGTTCTTTCTGGCAGAAGACTGAAGAGACCTTAATTAAATCTTTATGTTTGACTAAATACATAGGTATTCATAAGCACATCCCAAAAGGTGATACCTAGCTGATTTTGCTTATCAGTAACCCTCTGGACATGTGTTAATTCTTCTGTCTGCTTTAGGAGGGCAATATTCCCATCTGCCTTTTTAAAAATAGATATATCAAAAGCTATTTCTAGAGACTTTCGTAACTGTTTACATTTGCAACATCTTGTAACATACGGCAGCTTTCTATGCATCTTCCTGTAATTTACATAAATGCTTGTGTAAATTACCCAGGAACCTTTTTTTAAAATGCAAATCACCCTGCTTTCATTCTCTGATGTGTGTATGTATGTATGTACAGTATGCATGTTCCTCTGTTCAGACTTTCCAAATGCAGATTCCTTCAGTGTAAACCACTGTTTGCACACAACTTTCAGCAGCATGCTTTTCTATCAGATATGTGTTGCTGTGCATTTACAGATGTTTGATTTGGGAAAAACAGTCACTAATGGACTTTGCACTATTTGCACTACTACAAAATCTGGTGGTTTAGGAATGCCCAAATTACCTTCCATGAGAAGCTGCACTAGAGGGTTTTTTTTTCCCCAACCTGGATTTCTTAATACCAGTTTTTCCAGCTTCAGTCCAGACAATTAGATGAAACCCAGACAAGAATGTCTGACAAATAGGGAGTATTTATACCACCAGAAAGTGTCTTGTATGCACATTGGAATTTTAATGCTGGCAGATGATAACGTAACATAGCTGATCATAAATAAGAAGTTCTCAACATGCAAGAATAAAGTAGTTTGGGTAGCCTTTGTAGGACAACCAAGCAAACCATAACAACAAAAAGGTTCATTTCTTAAGGCTTCTCTTTCCTTTTCCAATGAAACAGTGATATGGCTACAAGTGACTACCACAAGCATGTTGGATCATACTAATATGAGGCTAGTCTTATGTCTGATTTACAGCAACACCCAATTAATTTGCTTCTGAACTCAAAAGAGTATTATGGGGATGGAGGCAAATACTTTATCTTCCATCAGATGCTTTGAGAAGTATTGCTTCTGAAGATTGGTGTTTGTTTATCTATTGTAGCTAACAGCTGATAGAGTTTTCTTCCACCCCTTGGCCATAATATCAGTTTCCAATGGGTTAGCCTACCTACTGCAGATCACATAATTAAGAACAGGATCAAACAAGAAACACCCCACCAATGGTGCCCTCAAAGCATATCACCCCAGTCACCAATAAAAATGAAACAAGGCTTATGTTGTTTAGGAATATGAGCTATGATGCCTCTTACCAACAATACAAAAACTGTATTTAATTTCTCCAGAGTGTTGGCATCTATCACTTCAAACGGGTGACTACTGAATGGAAAATTGATGCAGCTACTTAACATTTTGACGTAAATAGATGTTAATGCAGATCCAAGAGCAAGAATGTTGCCTATGTAGGCATTCACGCATTACTAGAATACCCATTTCCATGGTGCTTACGGCTACATTAGTGAATAACTGTAACTAAAAAGCACATGTTCTGTGCCTGTTGGAGGGCTTTTGTTTATTGCAGTTCTCTGAAACTTCAGTTCATGGACCTGAGGGCAAGCTGGAAAAACCTGGCATTGCTAATTTAAATCTTAATTGGAGTTAGAGGGAAATAAGATTACATTGGGGTAGGCTTATTCTTGGAAGGATTCCACTGATACCATTGAGTCACCCCGATCAGAGATGAACTCTGCCACTGTTTCTGCATGAGGAAGTTCACTATATCCAGCAAAATCACAAGCAGTTCAGAACACATACCCAATGAGAACACCCTTGTTCAAAAGGTTTCTTGAAACATACTCAACAGGCAACCCAAATTAGACTTGATACGTTGTCACTGCATCATTATCTAAATGCAGACAGATATATGGAAATATGGAAGTATGAATAAATGTCACAGGTAATTATTATCAAACTGTCATAGGCTTATCCACTCTTCACCTTCTTTGCACACCATTTTAAGAATGTAGCACTTCTATAAATAGTTCTCATGTTCAGTGACTTTGATACTCTGATTTTATAAACAGCTGCAATGTTACATAAAGTAGCTTGCACTGATATGACTACAAAAATTGAGCATAAACCGGTTAGACACATTCAATCAATGCTGGCTTACTATTTGCAGTCCTTTCATATTAAGTCATTGCTGCACCAAAACTTGACTATGGAACTGCCTGAGCAAGTACAAATACAATATATGGAGCTGAACCCAAATGTAATAGACTGCTAGTTGATAGTCTGCTGGAGGGAGTTAGGAACTGTCATGTCTATGCATTGCTCAACCTGGCTGAGAAATCCTTTAAACATACTTGCACCAGGAACACTGACTATGCAGAGAAAGAGTGGCTGTTAGTGGCTGTTATATCTATAAGGGAGAGAGAGGAAGAGAGAATGTAACCTCTTTCAGGAGGAAAAGTTGCCTAGCAATTCTGAGCTATCAGCAATCTGGAACAAATCCCAGTTTTCAATATATGGAGCGTAGCAATAGCCACAGTCCCCCAGAGACCCAAGAAAGTCAACATCAGTGCTAGCAATGCTGTTACAGACTATATCCATGGACAATGAACAACGAAGTCCACAGCTAATATATTTGGCTTTATTCTTGCTTTGTTGTTCATTGCTCAGAGTTTTGACTGATTGGGGTGGGCTACAAATGCCAATAAATAAATAAATAAATTCATCGTGCTTGTAGAATGAGCAGGCTTATTACCTATATTTACGCTGATTATTAGGTGTAAAAGAATTAGATAAAAATGCTGCATTACTGCAAGAGAAAATATCCCAATCATATAGCATTGGTTGCATATGTATTCATCTGAACACTGGCAACTATAAAAAACAAACAAAAAAACAAGCAAGCCACCAGACTGAGAATTGCTACAAACTTCTAGAAGACAAGTCTGTGCTAATCTGGTATCATCCAAATGTTATGGGATTATAATTTCCAGAATTGCTTTCCACTTGTTTAATGCATTAATGCTAATTACTAAAAGAGGTCAAAATATTTGAAAGAAAAGAACTACAAAACAAGAAGAGGGGAGGAGTCCCTGAGAGTTGGGTGTCCTTTTATTCTGTCCATGTTATCCTGTCATATAAGTCTTTCATTCCTATTCTTTTCAGTGTTTTTAAAACAGTTTCTTTTTCCATGTTGTCAATGGTCCTTTCATTGTATAGCAGGTTTCATAATATTTAGGAGATTTATCCAAAACCCCAGGCAGTGTCTGTGTGAGATCCATGGGTCAGGAATTACTCTAGACATAAAGTTCCTCCAAGGATAAAACAAATTATTGGAATTGAGATTCAACAGAAAAAAGATAAAGAAAAAAAAGGTAAAATTATTCACATTTGTAAGATTTAAACTCATTTTCGTACAATTTCCTATTAAAATGTTGCATTGTAACTTAACCACTTTGAAGGCCAAAAATAGGTATAAGGCAATCAAATCAATCAATCATACAAGGGGATTACAGGGATAAAATGAAAGGTAGAGATAATCAGAGAAAAAATTGATAATGAGCCCTGTACATAATTTCTTGCAGTTGTTAGAACAAATATGCTATCAGACAGCTTGCTACATCACACTGAATTTATGAACGTTAAAATGAATGGATAGTGGCTTCAATGGCTTATGCAAAGGACCCAATATATTAGTGAATTGTATTAGGACATGGAACTGGAACATAAAGCTGTTTTTTCCAGACTGTGTTCTGATTTTTTTCCCCACTGAATTCAGTTACGGTGATTCCCTTCCTTCCTTCCTTCCTTCCTTCCTTCCTTCCTTCCTTCCTTCCTTCCTTCCTTCCTTCCTTCCTTCCTTCCTTCCTTCCTTATTGATATACTGTATATCTAACAGGAGAATGAGCTTCTGCCTTCTCATTCTATTTTCTGGGTCCCCTCTCCCACCAGACCTTAACTGTTGGGCTTAAAAACCGTATTTGACACATAGGTTAAAAATCCAATACATGTATGTCTGAAAACCGAGTTAAAACTTAAGGTCCAAAACAGATTATCCCCTTTTTCCATTATTGTTCTCCTCATTATTTCATTACATGCATTTGTGAGACGGTTTGAAATATACTTAACATATGGAACACCAATTTCATAGGATCCAAATATATACCCAATTTATGGGGGGGGGGTATTAGCAATAATATCCAATATTTAACTGACTTAAATCAGTTGACTTAAATCACTTATGGATTTCATGAGGGAACACCTTGGTTCTTCTTAAACCAACGTTCACTGGATTATGCTGCACAACCGTATTTAAGTTTAATGTTACATCAATTTGTGGAATATCATCTAGGTGAGAAGATGCAATATTGTTCTCCCATTGTGAACAGAAAGTAAAAGTGTGTAAAGCATCTGAAAGGGACAGAAATATCTCAGTGTGCACACAGATGAGAAGACACCTAGGGTAAGCCATCAAAGCAACTGCAAGAGAATGTGGCAGTTTATACACTTCAAGGATGGGTGCTTCATTTATACCAATATATTGTGAGAAGTGCCCCTTGGAATGGTTGTAATTGTAATAGGAAGAAGGAATAACCCTGAGGAACAGGAGGAAAAGCCGCAACCAAGACAACAGTCAGATAAAAGAAATCTGAGTCCAGGTCAGAACTGTAACCTGGGTAAGCATCTCAGACAAGACTCTCCCTAGTTCTCATGAAGATAAAGGGAGGGAGGGAGGGGGGGGGAGCACATTCATACTTGCAAGATTCTGTTAATATACCTTTTAATAAATGTAGTATTAGTATGCATGTCTTTTTCTTAGTCTGATCTACCTTGAAGGGCTGAAACTAATTTAGTGGATAGTGGAGAATGTATAACTTGAAACAGATCATGAAGTACATTGTGTGACTTGTGCTCTATAGATATATTGCATATTTAGTCATTGTGGCCTCCCTTTAGAGTTGCTGCCAAATTCTAATTTTTATTGTGATGGAAAACATTAACAAAAATATTCAGAGAGTGTTCATATTAATTCATGTTAACTGCATTTAATGAATTGATATAAATTATATCTTAGTTTTGTCCTGGCCCTGTCCATTTTTCATCACCCATCATGTCATTGAATGACCAGGTGTGGGCCTTTACATATTTCAGTCTTAGAATAAGGCTTTAATTTTTAAGGCTGCTTAATTTATTTTCCCTAGATCTGTCATTAAATGCAGGTTCAGCTTTTATAATATTTTGCAAACTTAAATAGATTTTTTAAAAATATTCTAACAAACATTAGCTAGCCTTTTCCAGCCACAATCTGGTCCCCATCTGGTGCTCTCCAGATGTTTAGGACTCTGCTTCAGACTGAAGAAAGCTGCATTAGCATATAATGAAGAGGCAAATGACACTGGAATCCTATCCAGGCCTACTTAGCAGTAAACCTCATGGAGTTCAATAGCTTTTGGATACCTGAATGCTGAATATAAATATCAAGGACAGAAATATCTTTGCTTGAAATATACAACTTGATGATTACCAAAGGAGAACACACTTGGTCTGAATTTTCAGAATAACTGTTTCATAATTTCTGGTTTCATGACCAAGAATCCATCTGGATTATCTGCCTGAAGTTAAGACTTCAATGGTGTTACAATATCAGTTACCACTTTACCAGTGCCACAAAAGGGAATTAGAATTAATTGGATTGTCATAGTCGCTACCCATTGATTATATAAAATCTCAAATTGTCATTATTTGAAACAAGCCACGTCTCACCTCAACCAAGAGATCTGAACTTCGGCCTGCTACTAAGGCTTAATTTCTTAGCTTTGTTTTCCTTTAGTTTGGCAGAGGTCCCTGAATACTTTATGCAAATATATTCACACTGACAGGGCAACTCTCTTTCTTACTTTAACTGTTTTTTGTTGACCCAGGCTGCATTTCATCTTCTGAGACCCTCTTCTTTGCAAATCTGAAACAACTGCTGAAATAAGTCCCTTAAATGCTTTGCCAGTTTGGGATGGGAACGTGGTATGAGAGGATAGGTGAGAGATGGTGCTAGAGGTTCTGCCCTCGATGATTTCCTCAGAGTGGTTGTACCCCTGAGCTGATATGCTAAAGAAGGTAGCTCCTTTGGCACAAAATTTACAATAAAAGGAGTTTGCCCAGGCTTCCTGTCCTTGATTGGTCTGCTGATGACTCTAATTGTTGGCTTAAGAACCATGAGCATTCAGACATTGTCATGGGGATAGATCTAGTGCCAGACATTTCTACAACTCTGTAACATGTTCCTTAGTGAATCATTGAAGAAGATATGGGACCATAGGAAAACAAGGTTATGTCATAAGGTGGCAAATACTAGATATTTTAGGCCAGTTATTCAAAACAAAATCTGTTTTTCAATTCACATGTTCTGAAATAAAGCAGACTCTGTGGGAGCCTTTGGCAGTCCAATTAAAGAAACTGATGCTTAAAAAAAGAGGTGTGTCAAAATCCAACACATTAAAGAAAGAGATATATAATAATTTATATTTAGTATTCTTTGTCAACTGTCTGTCATTACAGATATATAGCAGCATGTCTGTATTATAAGATGGACAGAGTTTATAGTATTTTGCCATTTATTTTCTGAAAATGCTCTTGTTCATAAAATTGAAAATATTTTATGTTCATGTATTTAGGAACACATGAAGTTGAGGGTACCTGCCACCAGGAGGCCAAATCAGGGACAGAAAGGTGGAGATTTGGTCAAGATATAGCAGTTTAAAAATCAGTATGTATTTTTAAGTATTAACAACTAATATTTTTAGAAAAAAACATACTTTTAATTTTTGCTTTGATTTTGATTAATGACACTTTAGAAAAGAGGCATTTTCCTAAGTAACAATAAAAGTATAATGGCAATTAAAGCAGCAACAACAAAATCCTCTTATTTAATGTGAGTGAACTACCGACTAATGGTATAACCTGGTTGTCCTTTCTTGAAATAAGACAATTTGACCTATTGTGAAAAAAGGCAGATGTGATTCTCTTAAAATTTAATATTTCCCACAGAACATTGGACCCATCACTGAAACTACTGTTTTGGAAAAGAGAAGTGCAGGTATGAAGAATTAAAATAAAAATAAAGAATGGCTTCCACCATTTGTTAGGGCTACCAGAGTTAGGGCTACTAGATCTAGGCTGCAAAGATGACCATTATATGGAAAAAAGAGTTAAGAGTTACTCTATATCTTTCCTTTCCTGGTCATCTGCATGCTGGCTGCCCAGATACAGTAGTAGTATGTCTGAGGGAGAGATGGAGAAAGAAGGAGAGCTGGTTGGGACATACATTTACTCTGAATCAAAGATACCCTATTGAATTCAGTCTTTGACTTTGTGCAGTGTGCAAAGCTGGATATTTAGAGCAACTTAGGAACCATGGTGTGTGTGTTGTGAATTTTAATTCCAGGTTTAATTTGGCTGGAGTCTTGCATGCTTTGGAGGAAGGGGTATTTTAGCAACCTTTGCATATCTGCTCAAAGGTAAGCTCTACAGAGTTCAACCAGACTTTCTTCTAGGTATACATCTTATTTGAATTGACTCCAACCAAAAACTGAATGTTAGAATTTTAATTTCCCCTGCTTAGCCAAACTGATTGAGTGCTATAAAGAAAAAAGACAGAAGACAGAAGACAAACAAACAAACAAACAAAACGCTTATGATGCAGCCAAGAGGACAGTGTTCTGATGATAGCACAGGTGTCCACAGGGAGGGATCAAAAAGGCAAGAGGGTGGTTGTGACTTTGTGTAAAACCCCTGTTTTTTTAAACATTAATGCCAGAATATGGGAAATACAGAAGTGGCACTTTAGTATAAAAAATCATTCATACCTCCTTAAAAATTCAAGGAATGAAGGAATAGGTTGGGTTCCAAGAGTATTTGGATTAAAATAAGTGGAAAAGGAATTAAAACACTACCATTGTTGATATCCACCAGCCAGTCAAGAAGAAGATGTGGATGATTTTTCCAAGAACATGATGGACTTTAACTATCCTGATATCTAGAAACAAGATCCTTCCAGAAATTTTCAACTGTTTTGCTGTCCTTTAGAAGTAAGAGAAAGGCACAAGGGAATAAAATACCCCTAGCTTGATCTTAACTAACAGGGAACATTTAGTAGAAAAAGTTAAAGTAGTGGAATTTTTGTAGGAAAGTGACAATGTAAGGTTGAAGTCCTTGATTTTCAGGGAAACTAAAATTGAGCACAGTCAAACATCTGTGTTGGACTTCCAAAACAAAATAAATCAACAAACAAAAAACACCTCCCCTCAGATTTTAATGCATTCTGAGCAATGATAAACAGGAATGGCAGGAATAGCTAAAGGAAAAAAGAGGTTCAAAATGGATGGAAGTTCCTAAAAAAGAGGAGAGTAAAGAACATAACTACAACAATTTCAAGATGTGAAAAATCAGAAGACAGAGAGAAAAGCCAATATAGTGGCACAAAAAAATCAGTGAAAATCTGAAAGCAGAAAGGATGCATATCAGAGGCTGAAGGGAGAACAAGTCACCAAGGAAAAGTGCATTCAGTTAGCTGGAATTTGCAGAGAAAGCTAAAACTCAAAAAATTGTAAGTTTAGCAGAGAATGTGAGAACAACGTAAGAAGCTCCTTTAGATGCATTCAAAATAAAAGAAATATAAAAGAAAAGTATACAAGCTGCTCAGTAAAAATGGCAGTAAAGTAAGAGATTTAAAAAGGCAGAACTACCCAATTCTTATTTTGGCTTGGTCTTTTGTGAGAAGAGGACATGCATTCTACTGGTAATTGTGAAGTGTTAGTAGAGTAGAATTCCATCTTGAACATAATTGAAACCTAGCCAGGGAATGCTAATCTTGAATGAATTCAAATTTCCACAGATATAACTCCAGATTCCTGGATTCTTTTTTAAAAATAAGGCAACACTCACTTCCCACCAAGGGAGTTTTTTTTTTTTTTTGAAGGTGTCTTTCTCCAGACACTTTGCATATCAGTGACTACTAGAATTGTTCATTCATTGGTAAAAACACTGAAATGCAATGACAGGCTTTTGTTACAAAAAGGGCAGAACAATGCCTGCATATTTTCCTTCTTGAAAGTCTGCAACTCTCTCCTTTAAAAAAAGGAAATTGGGAATCTGACCATTATTGCTCCTCAGAGGAGGGGAGCAAGCACTTGACCTATCATAGTTGCCCATGTATGTAATATAATTAAGAAAGTATCTTCATAGGGAAGCTACATTAATCGATTGCTCTAAAAGCAGAGTAGCAATCCAGTATGATATAGAGCTTGCTTGCTTGTTCATTTATTTATTTATTGTTTTTTTTAATCCCACCTTTATTATTTTTATAAATAACTCAATGCGGGGAACTTACCTAATACCCCTTCCTCTTCCTATTTTCCCCACAACAACAACCCTGTGAGGTGGGTTGGGCTGAGAGAGAATGACTGGGCCAAGGTCACCCAGCCAGCTTTCACGCCTAAGGTGGGACTAGAACTCACAGACTCCTGGTTTCTAGCCCATTGCTGAAGACTCACTTTCAAATTCACACAGGGAACCCTCCTGAATCACCCACGGTAAACTCAAACTATTTTACAAGTTTGTTGTTATGGGGATAAAATGAAAGAAATCCCCATGTAACCTGTTTTATGCTCCAGGAGGAAGGATGGAGATACAAATCTAAACATTAATTACATAATGAATATATTGGAGTATTTGAAGATAAGCATTTTTGTTAGCACAGCCCAGCTTTCTGAAAGGTGTAAATGAAAAGTGGTTAGAAAAGGAGTATCTGCAATTTATCTGTTCTCATTTAGTAGAGCATTTCCAATGAATATCTGCCTATCTGGACAGGAGAATGCTATTAGTTTGTACAGAGATATATGTGAAGTTATGAGAACTCCGAGATCAGGATAATTATCTGAGGAGAACAGGTTGCACTAGGAAATTAACTAAATGGACCACAGTAATATTTTGCAGTAGCAAGACAGTCAGTCAAAATTACAATTCACACTATTTTGCAGGACCTATTTCAGTTGCACTTGCTTCAAGCAGCTTTAAAAAAGCATGCAAAATTCTTCCCCAAATCCACATTCTCTTTCCACTGTTTGGGAAAGTGGGATTAATTTGCCTTTGTATCAGGCACCTATACCTAACAGATAACTTGCCCATGTAATTGCTCTGCATGAGAGAACTATAACTCTGGATAAATTCATGCAAATCCAGTGTGTGACTTCTCAATAATTCAGAGCTCTAAGGAAAATAGTCACTATTGTCCATCTAAATGATGCATCTTGAAAGATTCAGTATAAAATTGCTTCATTTCTTAATATTATGAGATGAATGTAGCTACTTCCTCTCTTAATATTATGGAACATTTTTGTTCAGTAAATTTCATTGTAGAGAGCCACCATGAGATTTATGGAGAAAATATTCAGGTATAAGCTCTTGAGGATTAATTACAATCTTCTATTATTATGCTTTTATCCTTGTGTTACTAGTTCATATATTCCTACTTCTAATGGCATAGTATACCAAGCAGGTGTATTTTAGGAAGTAATCATTGTATCCAAAACCCTAGCAGGTGTATTTTAGGAAGTAATCATTGTATCCAAAATGGTATTTGAGACTGAACAAAGTTTTTGCAGCTTTCCTGGGTTAGATTCTTCAAACCAAGTATATTTGAAGAATTCAGACATAGAAATTCCTTACCACATTACTTGTATATTTAAGTTATCTGGAACCGTATGTTTCACCAAGATTTTGTCTCCACTGATTTGTGAAAAATGGTAAGATGGATTACAAAGCTCATTCTGTACCTTTCAAGGGCATTTCCTGATATCTTTAAGATTTTTTTTTAACAGCTATACCTTGGATCAATTTTTTTATTTAAGAACATTGTTTTTATTGTATTTCAATGGCCATTTATTCTCGTTTTATTGTAAACTGCCCAGAGTTGCTCTTTGAGCGAGATGAGCAGTGATTATGTTTGAAATATAAATAATTAAATATAAATTAATAAATCTTATTATGAAAATTGCTACTATGAAGTCCCTGAAGATGACCCTTCCTTAGCCAACATGGGCATCCATAGTGGGGAAGAGGACAGGGGGCACAAATAATGTGTGTCACAACACAAACTGTCCCTTATGTACTTTTTTGCAACAGTTTACATTTTGTCATGTTGGCATTATTATGGCGAATTGTGGATGCCTTTGTTTGCCAGTGCTGTTCCACTTTTCTGTAAAGGCTGCTGTTGGAAGGGTCTATATCACTATTTTCCCTTAGGGTCTTCTGATATGGTTTCTGAGCTACTCACTGGACAAATGCAGCTTCTTAAGAATTTCATTTTAACTAGAAAGTGGTATCAGAAGGTGATAAGTTTGCATTGTACTTCAGTTATTACTGATAAGTGCTTCACATAATTAATTAATTAATTAATGCAGACATTTAATCTACCCCTGCTCAATAGATTAAGGTGATATAACAGAACAATAATTACCTACTATCTCATGAAAGAGTGTTGCAAATTTCTGAATTAACTCTAAAAAGTTAAAAATACATGTAATTTTGACCAGAGATTATTGTGAAATAAAGGAAAGCAGTATATATGCCTATAGTACATCTTACTCTCTCAAACTGTTTCAATTTATATAGTTGCCTATTTCACCCTCATGACTTACAGGGGTGAATGGTAGTTAAAATCATAAAATGGCAATAACCTCACAAACTGAGTATGAAACTGAGGGCAGCCAATACTACCAATATTGCACTGGACCAGATATTGGATCAAAATATTTTTTTATTAAATGCTCACCCTAGTTCAGGACCAAGTAAGAAAGTGCTAGACTTTTCCTATAATGATGCTGATAGTGGCCTGATTTTTTTTTTATCTGAAGAATATCATTCAGACACAACAGCTCACTATTTATTCCTACCTATCTCTTGTCCATTAATCTTCATAAATCAGTGATATTTATATTGACCAATCTTTTATTTTGCAAGGTCATTGCCATCGGAAATAAATACTTAGTATATGGAATTACTCCTCAGAAGACTAATATTGCATGTAGATTTGTCTATTTTCACTATAGTATTTATAAGACCAAAAGCCATGAAATCACAATACCATTTTCTTTGGGGGGGTTTTTTCCCTGATAAAAACTGATTATGCAAACTTATCTTTGTTTATTATGATTGCAGCAAGGGAATATTTACAGGATGCTATATTTCAGACCTTACACAGGATGGGTGAATCTGTCAATTTCGGTTCCACTCAGTTTCTCTTTAATAAATTCATTATGGCAGGTTTGACGTTAATTTGAGAATATGGATTAAAAAAAAACCCTCTGCACTAAAATTTTTGTGCATATTTATTTTAAAAATATTCATACTCTTGCAAGGAATTTGTTTTTGTGAATTTTTTTTCTTTTTCATACATATTTTAGATGTACTTTTTATATAATGATGTTACACATATTTTCTGAAGTTGTAACCCTTATCACAAATTTGGACTCATCAAATTTATTCCACCCCCAATTATTCTTATTTCTCATAAGAAAAGGAAATGGACAGATTCTGACACTGTTATACCTATATACTTTCATACAAACAAGAAAGTTTAAAGCCAAACATAGCTTGTATTACTAGGGCCATTTATAAACAAGTGGTACTGAAACTGTAACCTTATTATTTCCAGTATGAAAAAAAATTAAGGGATTTATAAAAACTGGTACAAGGAAGCATCAGCTTTTCAATATATTATGCAAATCTGATTTTTATATTATAAGACAAAGAAGCTGTCTTTCTCAAGTGTGGTGGGCAATTCTCCCACCTACTGATGGATTTTAACAGGAACATGTATAGATCTCAATACTGATTGATCAGCATTTGAAGAGACTGAATGTGTAATTGCATTGGATAATATTAAAACTGAACAGGAATTTATGCTTTCTTTGGGATATAGAATTCTAAGTTTTGAGGCAAGCAGACAACAAAGCAATTGAAAGAAAGATAGCATCTGCTTTTCGGTCTATTCAAGCTGAAGTTTTTCATTCTAAATGCAAGCAATGTTTCCGAAGTTAACATAATTAACTCATAACAATCCTGGAACATCATAATATAGGGTACAGATGGAAATTCAAAGCTTTAAAACTGTAATATAACTGCAACAGGACTATCATTCTTTATAAAAGAACAAATCTGAATACTAATCAAAACAGGTGTTGATTCTGATCGCTGTGAAATTACCAGCCGGGTTATTTATGTATTAGCTGTCTATGAAGCACTTCATTCATTTTTGAAAAGTACAATCTATAACTACACCAACATGATAAGATTAAAAAGTATGACTCTGAACATTGTTTTCTAAATAAAATGCTAGTAGTTCATTGGCTGAAAATTTCTGCAGCTCCTTCTAATTGTTAAACTCCCTCCATGTATTGATTCATGCTATTAATTATATTTATAGAAAATCAAGAAGGCTTGCAGGAAAGTGGCAATTCAAGTAATCCATTAGTTCTAACTAACAATTTGCGTAGCAATACTGTTTTAGCATTAAAATGTACTAAAATTTTGAGAAAATAATGTCATCCAAATGTTAAATGCAAGGAAAAGTGGGAGGATTAGCTTCTACTGCTTAATGTGTTATCATTTTCGTGGTGTTCATAATAGCTGGAGCCTTTCTAGGCAAGATCTTTCATATTAATCTAGTGTTGCATTAAATTCAGGATAACCGGTCTCAGGGTCAAGCATCATTCATCATTAGCTGAAGTGACATTTGCAACCCTTCTCCCAGCAGCTGCATGAAAGGATAGAAAAAGGTATTCTTAAGAAGGACAGGGGTAGAAAACAACCCAAGCACTATCTGGCAGCAAGAAAACAAGGTGCCACAATGTCAGCATCGTAATGTGCTTAAATTCAGTGATGTCATTCTTCCATAACCTCAGGAGTCACAAGGCACAAGGCAGCTGCATTCCTGAACTTCGTCGTTCTGGTGAAGATAAGTAATGACTGGATGTAAATGAATTACATTAGTGTGGCTATGAACATGGCTCTGTGCATCTAAATGATAATTTATATCGGGATCCTATTTTGGTTTTGAGACTTTTCTACTTGTTAACAAGGCAGCCCTTGTTCTCATGGCATCCTCCAGGCGTAATAGATTCTGGGAAGCTATCGCAGATAGCCTTTGAGACTGCAAGACCACATTCCAAGACGGTATCACAGAACACACTAGCTAAATTAGGACTTCTAAAGGCTGTTTGGCAACAATTTTTTTAAAAAAGTTTTCTTCCTCTCTCGTGCTTTGCTGCAATGCTTGCTTTCTATCAAATATTAAGACAAGAATGGGAAATGTGAGGAAGTAAAATGGATCTGTAATCATCAGCATGAAAAAGATAAATCTGTACTAAATGGCTAATGCGAATGCTTCACAGTCTTTCTGATATTATTAGTGTACATTGAGGCAACATATATTTATATAACACTTGCTTTTAATTATGTGAAATGTGATCTCTTTGGAATTATGCACATTTTTATTCTGGATTTATTAAAAGAGCATACTGTCTTATTTAGTGGGTTTAGGGCATAGAGCTAAACTCTCCCTCCCACAATAGGCTGGGGCTTTACATTGACTGACTAGTATAACCCATGAATGATATATGATTCTTTGTATCTGAATTGTGTTTCATTGATTTGCATTAATTCATCATTATTGTATAATTCATTAAGTGCTTTAAAGCCTAATGTAAGTTAATTGTATCTTGACAGACAGAAAATATCTCATTAATTTTACAAAGAACAATCTGAACCTGTTTATCAGAATGGTTTATAAGATTATTGACAGAACATTATAGCTGAGAACCTCTGCACTGCTCCATGTAGGTAAAGTACTTTTAATAGAATTGAACTGAATGACATGCAAGATCATGGTGACTGTGATGTAACCTAAGAAGTATGTCATATTAAAATCAATGGGGCTTGTTTCCTAATTAATATGGTTAGAACTGTATAACATAGCATCTGATTAGAGATATCAAACATGCAGGTGAATCCTTTCCCTCATCTATTCAATCTACTGCCAACTAACCCAAAGTGAAAACTTCACTATCTCCTGTTGAGCATTTTTTTTTTATGGTAAGATGCGTTTCCTGGATCCTGGCAGTCACTATTCCAAAAATCTCTCTATTAATTCAGTGAGGATTCTGGCTGCAGAAGCTTTGACCTTTCAAATGTTCTCTTGCTGTTATTTTCACCTCAAAGATAGCTCAGGAAATTTTTCAACTGCCTATAAAAACAGCCAAATCAGATTATAGCTTTATTTGTTTGCTTGTTATCAAGAACATATCAAATCAAGTCCACTGATTTGATTGTTTCCTCCTCCTCCTCCTCGCCACCACCATTAACTATCCATTAACAGTTTATGGCACAGAATTTATAAGTAGCAAAGTAAATATCAACAGTTAAGGCAGAATGACTGTAAAAAATAAAAAACAAAAAACAAAACAATAACGAATGGATGACTGATGCTACTACCTTAGAAAGTATGTTTTTTAAAAACTGTGTATATACAGTATAAAAATGTGGGACAATTATAGATTTTTCAGCTGCATGTATTTCATGCAACTGAAACTTGAAACTTATTCAATATTCTCCCAGCTAGTACAGGTGTATATAACCGACTTCAATCCAAGATCAATAGAGAAACTCTGAAAAGAAGATCCATACCATCTTCCACTTTAGCAACAATTAGTACTTAAATCTAACTGGAATTGTTTAGTAGATTTATCTTAGAATATACAGTAAATTTTTCACTGGGGTTTCCCCCAATCTCTCCTTCCTTTCTAAACTGATGATGTCCTGAATTCCATGAGCTATTTTTGCCCATCTCCACCTAAGTGGGTTATCTTTAAAGATAAAGTGAAAGCGGATGGGGAAGCTTTGGTTAAGATCGTTCATAAGCACTATCTCCTAATTGCACTGTGATACCGAAGACAATGTACTGTATATGAAAAGGCCCTTAATTTAATCGGAACGTATATCCACTGAAATGACTTAACATTAATGGCATACATTATTGGCACAGGTTACCTTTACTTAAGATTATTGCTATTTGCCACAATATTCTGAGAGGAGTATACCGTATGCCTCAGAATGCTACCCTTAAGCAATAGATACCAGGTTCTCCAAACCTGGTGGTACACAATATATGTTGAAGCTAAACCTGCATGACCCAAGTTTAAATTCTGCTAGGCTCTCACTGATTGGCCTTGGGCAAGAGACTTCTTAAAAATTTCTCTAACTGCAAAATTGATACAATAATGGTCCACTGCAAAAGTGAACGAAATTATGCTTATAAGGTACATTGCTTATTAAAAGCGCTATGTAAAGCAGTGCTTTCAACTACCCTTCTCCTCAAGCATGTATATCCATCCATCATGTTAATATATATGAATACTGGCTACATTCCTACTTAAGTTTTATTATGGTGCAGAGTTCACGGTTCCACCCCTGGAGGTTTTCTCTATGAGACTGATAAAACAGTTATAATCAGATTTGCTGTTATTCTTTAAAGGCAGAGTTTTCCCTGACCCCCTATATAAACCTTTTCAATCCCCTTTAAAGAGATATGTGTGCCTTCTAAGAGTTTATCCAAAGAGGAGAAGTCCAAAAGAAAACAAAAATGAAAATTCACTTGAGCAGGTTCTCCCCCTCCCGCTTTCTCTTTGCATCTGGGGAGTTATTATAGCCTTTCAAATTCAGGAGTTCTTTCAATCAGAAGATGCCTTAAAGGGACAGAAGGTCTTAAAATATGCTCCCCATGTCTTCATTGAGAAAGATACAGAGAAGGGGAAGAAAAGTCAAACAACAATAGAAAAAGCATTAATGCAGGGAACAGTAGGGTCTCTCCCTAATTTGACTTTCTCTACAGGTGGTCTGCAGCTGTATCCAAACAGGTTATAGTGTTGCCTTCTCATGAGGACGACAACAAAGTGGTGCCTGTATTCTCAATAATACATTTCATTTAGTGGCACAGAATGATTCAGGTCTAAAAATAGGGGCAGGGGAAGCATTTTCCAGCATAGCCTGAGGTAACTCCCTGTGCCAGCAGAAGACAGTAGCGCTCTTGTTTCACAGGCTGTGCAGAGAGATAAAGGATATCAGAAATCTACTTCACATGACATGACTCACTGAGGCCTACTGCCAGCCCATAGCTGATTCATTCTTTTTGTATCCACTGGTACAAAATTGACTACCACAGCAGACTAGACCAAATCAATAAGCAATATTCGGTTTGCTTATCAAATAAGCCTTCAACTGTGATATTTGATTCTGTAGAGCTGCATTATAGAATCCACCCTACAACTCGTGAAATCTGTTAGCCTCAGGGGTGTCACAAGTTTCTAAAGCATCCTATGGTTGCCTCTCTGACACTGCAAGGGAAGCATACAGGTAAAACCACAAGCAGGTAGGTAACAAGTTTGCCTGCTGAGTCTGCTGCCCAAATGTCTAAAGACTACTTTCTCCCTTTTTGTCATTATTTTCTCACCAGATTCAAACTGATGCATCTCCTGGCATCCTATTAAAAAGAGGACTATCCTGCATAAAGTAGCACTTTGTGGCTCTATTTCCTCCACAAATACAGCCATCTCCTGCTGACAGATCCATTGTAAAATTGTTTCTTGGGTGGCATCCAAAAGATTACTCTGTCTTAGTGCTTAGGCAGTTCTAAGGTAAAAGTGCTACTTTTGTGCCAGTGACAGATGATAGGTGTAGCAATCACTTTACAAAGAAAAGATTGCGCTATGAAATCTCCGCTGTTTGAAATGTATTTCATCCTAAGTCTATTTACATAAATCTTTTAATGGTTAGCACTTTGAGCATTTATTTTGAGCATTGGAACTATGGCAAACAGAAAACATGTTATTAAATCAGAAGCGCAGAAAACAGATAATCTTATCCTCCAACTGTCCAGTTTCAGCTGGATCTGCCACATTTTTCAGAGACTGCATCTAAAAAGCCACACCTTCCAAACATTTCAGAATTTCTCTGTCCCTGTCCTCGTTTTTTTCCTCTTATACTATGCGTGTTGATGGCAGCTAGAGTAGAAACCAAGAAGATGGATGACAAATAAATTGCCTGTCACATTGGTTTATATTGCTCTGTATTTTTGACATCCCAAGAATTATGGTGACACCAAAATTAAAATTGTATCGTACATATGAAATGGAGATAAAACGTATTCTTTTAAGTGCATTGATGATTTTTTCCCCTCTGAACTTTCTTCCCCAACACCATTGTCAAACTGTTTCATGCAAATTAGATGCTGCTACTATTGGCTAACTCTGTCTACTTCTCCCAGAGCTCAGCCAGAATGGAGATATAGGGAGAAACAGTAGTAAAAAGGAGAGAGGTAAGATGCCAGTTGGTTGTTGGCGGTTTTGGTCATTGACAGTTATGAAGGCAGGAAAGTGAGTTTTGCTTTGTCAGGGAGAAGAGAAATGCTGGCTGAACTTCTGCTTGAGCTTATGCTCAGGAGTAGCCAGCTCCTAATGGTTTTCAGTGCTACAGGAAAGGCAGGCAGTACTTGTTCAGAAGTGTTTTTTTTTTTTGACTATTTCAGGATGTAGCCTAGAATCTGAGACAGACTCCTAAGCTGTCCTGATTATGTATTGGAACTAATTAAGAAAGTACAAGAGGAAAAATAAATCAGATTTAAAAAAACAACGGGAAGTACGGAAAGAGGGAGTATCTGTTTTCATGAAGTACCACTTGATGGAGAGTGGAAGGAATGGGCTGTTTCTATATATGCTTTAGTTTATGATTTGCTGACAGGGAGGGTGGAGTCAGTGTTTACAATTTAAAGAGAAACTTGCTAGGCTATGTTGTTAGCTGGGAAGGGCAATCCCTTCTGTGGCCTTGCTGCCAGGAATTAACAGGATTATCGTCCAGCTTTTCTTCTTCTGCCCAAAGAATTAAGGGTAATTATCATACCTTTGGATGCACAATTTTCATAACTGCTCTGTTGCTGAACTTCAATCACCAGGTCAGTTGCTTCAAAAGATTGCCAGAGATTTCCACTTTTCAATATTTACCAATATTGTTAAAATGGCAACAGTAAAATGGTGATGATTTATAAAGCATATGTTTGAAAATATAGATAATGGAATATTAGAAAAGAAGAAAGTCATAATTTATGAAAGCAACCATGAAGCAAAGGGAAAAAGATATACAACCTGTCTTTTCTCAGAGCATCTACATTATTAGTATTAGAAAATGCTATGTATTGAAAAAAAATTAGAATCCCAGTATGAATTCTTCGGATAAAGTCTGGTCTTCCACATACAGAAATGGAAGTTCTCCTTAACATTTCTTCTTCCCTTAGAGCCTTTATGCCCACCACATTGAGTCTGGATTTTGCAGAGGGTGGATGAAAGAGCGGCAAGGGAAGAGAAAATCAGATTGGATCCCATCATTTCAATGTAACTTTGAAGCTAAAATAAATTATGAGATTAACCAATGCATTTCGTAAAAATAGTGGAATGAAGCTACATGTGAACCACCTGCATTAAGCCCTTTGACAGTCTGTGGAATAGCAGTGTTTTCAGAGAACATGACACAATGAGGATTCTTTTTGAAAGCAGAGGAAACGTTGAAGAATATTCCAAGTGTTTTATAAAATGGACACTATAATTTGATAATGACAACATGAGGATTTGTAGGCAATCTGATGTCCTTCAGAAGTTTTGGGTTTTGATTCTCAGTAGCCCCTGCCAGGTTGTTTTTCTTGGTATAGCTATGTAATACAAATAAATAAATAAACAAGATATTTGCCTAGCGTAAAACTAAAATTAGAAAAGGATTCTGCCAAGAAGGGGACTTTCCCCAGGCAGGATGCCACTACTAAGTTAGTCTCTTTCTTCTGTAACTTCTGACAGTACCTCAGATGACAGTGACACATAAAGCCCTCCGTTAAAGACCTTAAAATATGGATAGGCATATGTGAAGATGATAAAGAGAGAAGATGTTGATTTTTTATTATTTGGCTTGAGTATATTAAATGTGGAGTGGTGGTGAACATATACGCTATACATTGCTGATATTTGTTTGTTTGTTTGTTTGTTTCGGTGCCTTCGAGTCAATGTTGATGCCTGGCGATTACCTGGACAAGTCCCTGCAGTTTTCTTAGCAAGATTTTCAGAAGTGGTTTGCCCTTGTCTGCTTCCTAGGGCTGAGAGAGAGAGAGAGAGACCGGCTCAAGGTTACCCAGCTGGCTTCGTGCCTAAGTCGTGACTAGAACTCATAGTCTCCCACTTTCTAGCCTGATGTCTTAACCACTACACCAAACTTGCTGTTTTTAAATAGGGTATTTTCTGTTCTTCATACATATTAAACCACTATCTTAGGCCTTCAGACCCAAAATATATTATTATAGGCCACATCATAATGATATACTGTGTGTTCACTTACAGTATCCCATACAACGATTTAGTGTCAGGTGAACATGTTATGTCACTGTCCAAGTCTTCCACAGCTTGCATAGTCCACTTCCTTCTACCCAGGTCCCTTACAAGGATGGGTTTAGATTGTGATATCAAGTATCAGTTTAACATAATATTTTTGACCACCCTTACTCAGTCATTATCTCCTATCTTACGAGAGGGCTGTACTAACCTTAGGCTTCTTTCTAGTCTCATTTCATAATATGTGGACAGATTTCTTTAAAAAATTAACCATAAAAGCCATGTTGCACAAGTAAAAGAGAACAGAAAATGGTGCAGTATGTTCATTCTATCAAATACACATGACAAACTTCAGTGAAACTCTTCTCTATATGTGATTAACAGATGTTCCCCATTTTTCTCTGTCTCAGCAATTTAAACCACTATCTTCAGTCTTCAAACCCAAGATACATTATTATAGGATACATCATAATGATATACTGTATGTTCATATACAGTATCCCATACAATGACTAGTTGATTTATAATTCAGATCCAATAAAGGAGAAAATTGGCTTTAACTGATGATCAGTGAAATAATAAATGCATTAAAATGTTTGAAAAGAACATCCTTTTTAACAGGATGGTGACATAATAAAATTAAATATGGATATCAGATAATAACCGTTATTATTAGGCAAGGGAATATAAATGGAATTTGGAAGGCAATCTGAAGAACAATGAACAAATAAAATAGTAAGTCTATAGAAATTAAGTAGTTAAGTTTAAAAAGTATGCATAAAATCATAATTTATTGCTGTTGTTTTGTCCAATGTTCTGTGTTAGCGCTAGTATGTAAGATATTACTGAAAACTCCTTCACTGTAAATTTTATTGACAGTGTTGTATATTATTTCATCTCCTTTACTGTGCTATACAATATAATTAACTGCTATGCACATTCCGTAATCTTCAGCCGATTCTTTGATCCTGAAACACCTGATAGGTAGAGAATACTAAGATCTATGTAAGAAATATTACAATGTAATTGAATCTATTATATTTGTTACTTGTTTCTAGTCTTATGAACAGTCTCTTCAGGTTACAAAGGGCTAATATGCAATAGCAAGAATCATAAACTAAAACGATCTTCTTCTTCCTCCTCCTCCTCCTCCTCCTCTCTGGGATCCTTCCCCCAAACTGGCAGGAATAACCGTAGGGGAGTGAGGTGTCCAAGTGGAGCAAACTTCTCGGTGGTTGTTCTTGCCTTCTTCCCTCCCTCCTTTCTGGGGTGGTTTTTCTCATACTGGCTAAATTGGTGTGTCCTTAATCTAACAGAATAGCATCTGCTGCAGAACAATCCCAAACAGTTCCCAGGGAGGACAAACAGTTTGCAAAAGAGAGGAGCAAAGGCTAATTCTTTTATGAAAACTATAATAAAAGTTTAAATACTCTGATCTGAAACTGAAAGAAACAGAAAGGATAAACTATCACCAATTTCTTGCAAATCAAAGATTTGAAAATAATAGGGCACAATTTATCAATGATTCATGCACTGGAGATGAAATATGAGAGACAGGCACAGAGAGACAGGACATAAATTATATTTATATTTACGTTTATTTTTTATTTTACCTATTATATTTTAGGTAGATCAGTCTACCTATGTATTTATCTCCTTCCCTCTCTTTTAGTTACTTCTTTCTAAAATTTCAAAACAACCACACAAATTTCTAGATTTACTACTACATTGTTTATCAATGTGCCCTCTGGAAAAATACTTTTATACCTTATTTGATATGATGGGTTAGAGGGAATCCAATGCACTAATAGCACAACACTCACTCACTCACACAAATTCACTCAAAATTTTTGTTCTACTGTGGTCACTGAAATTGAAACCCAGAGTAGCACGTATAGCCCCATTTATTTTTAAGAGTGTTACTATGTAATATTACTATTGCTATTACACTTTGTACTGTACAACGTAGTACAAAGTCAGTATTCCAAATGTATATATTTGGCTATTTTATATAGAGCTCATTACATCTTAGATACCCTCTCCTTTTTCATTATATTTCAGATTAATCTGCTGAAATTAACAGGTGAAATTAACATTTTTAGATAACATTTTGAAAACCCATAGAAAATATGGCCTTCAAAGATTTTAATAAGATTGGCACCAGACAATGTTTCCTTACATTAAACTGCATACTCCTGTATCTAAATTTACAATGTTTAAAATATATATGTAAATTGGCAAGTAATTAATCCATCAAACTGTCTATTAAATTATGTGGTCAAAATGTTTACTTTGAATAGTTAAATTCAGATATTTAAATGATAGATAAAATTACCTAAGAATTTGTTTTGTATCTGAATATTTATTTAGATAAGAGCATTCTATTATCTAAAATAAAATATTGGTAAAAAAATTTTTATTTAGCTTTGACAGATTATTTTTTAAATACATGTATTACAATGACAAGTGCTGGCGATCCTAACAAAGCACCAGTCATTACAGATTTTGGCAACTTCGGGAAATGTCCCTTTATTTCATGCATTTGTTTTACTATATATTTTCTTTATTGATTGAGAATATTAAACAGTAACAATGGAAGATGTTTTACAAATCCAATTCCCTTATTTTCCTTATATCTTATCCTTCTGTATCATTTTCAAAATGCGGCAGATTTTATATTCATAATTTATTTAAGTGGATGCAGCATGTTCCAATCCATTTGTCAATTGGTAATTTATAACTTATCATAAACATGGGTGCAATCAACACACATTTACTCTGAGAAGAGACTATTAGATGTGTAAAAACAAATACTGACAAATATACAAGCATATATAACACACATACACACACAAAGACAAGTTTTTTTTATGATATGTTATTATTTCTTTGTCTGCTGAGGTTACATACATCAGTAACCAAATGCCAACCAACGCAAATTTCTATGTCTTCTTCATCAATCAAAATGGATCAATTAAAGACTAGTGAAACTAGATCCAAACTCCGAAGCTGCGTGGTCATATTACCACGTACATTATTACTAAAAAGCCACATCTATGTTCCAAACTGGGATCCTATAACCCCTTTGTCATTTTCCAATAAAAAAAGCCCCTACCAAATAGGCAGAACACACCGTAATTAGCAGCTGGCAGAGAAAGCTGTAAATCTGTATGAGTTCTGAACGATTTGCTTACATTGTTGCTTTGTTGACAAATGATGCTGTACATGTTAATGTTCCTGAAATGTCCCCATTGCACCTGACGTGCCAATAAATGCCAGCCAGCTGTATGAATTATGGAAATAAGATTTTTGTTTATGAAGGTATCCCAGACATTTATTTTACTGCATTCCTCTTGACAGATTTAATGTCTGGAGTTGCACTGAGAAGATATTTGCTACCTGACAGAATGGATAATGGAAACTTTAGAGCCCTTTTTTTTTAAAGGCCAAGGAATTTGTGTGTGTGTCTGTGTGTGTGTGTTTGTAAGTGCATGTGTGTGAGTGATTATACTCTCTCACACTCACATATTCACACATTTTACCTTGTGGCTACATATTTTAAATCTTGAGGTAAACCCTGAATATTTTAAATGGAACGAAAATAAATTATTCTTAATCTACAATAAATTGGATGCGGCTAATGCTGCAGTATACAAGAAAATAAGAAAACTCTCTCCAAGAGCTATGAGGAGGGTGCTCTATTCAGTTGATCTATTTTGTTAATAAATGATTTCCCTTCCTATCTATGTAGTATCTAATTTGTATGCATCAATGTTAAACTGGCATCCTTACAAATTGATAATAAATACATAAAAGCTGGTAAAAAATCCTTCCGAAGAAAAGCAGTATAACACATATATGTTTCTTAAGAAAGATACATGCAAAACATTTATGAACAATACACTCACTCAAAAATAATATTGAAAATGAGCTTGCTTCCCTTTATGGAAATTTCTCATTTAATGTATTTATAAATTATTGTTTACACTTACACATACCATAGTGATAAATTCAGAAGGCTAGGAAGGTAAGAATTTTTTTAAAAGCTTTTTTTTTTTTGTTTCATTCTCAAGTTCAGAACTCATTATGAAGGTAGGGAGTAGGAATATACTAATTGGCATATTAAGAAGCAGTTAGAATATCCACCTGTCTCCCTCCAAATAGTGTCTCAGTAGAATACCCTATAAGTTCTATTTTATCCATATTCTATTTTTGTTTGCAATTGTTGCTGGATTCAGTAAAAACAACAGGACTGTGAAGTAGCAATTGTTACTAGAAAGGCTATATTGTCTTTTAGTCTTTAGATTCCCTACACCCTCCAATAAAAGGAGGTGACAAGAAGATATTTGAAGGCCTGGAAAAATTAAAAAAAATAAGTATCTTCCCACTGTCTTCCCCTAAGGGTTGCTTTTTTTCTCCTGAAAAATTGGAGAAAAAATTAAAATATATTGACTCAAAAAATAAAGTAACCCATGAAAAAGTAAACACTGATGTCAACATATGCAAAAAAAGGTTTTCGGGAGTCCATGAAAATGGGAATGAAAAAATAACAGATTAGAAGGAGCGTAGACTTCTGATAGTGATGGCACTTTAGATTCAGAAAATGAGAATAATTAAGCAGCATCGCATGTAGCAAAATGTGGGTTCTGAGTTTTGGTTCTCTCCTCCCTGTCTTTCCTCAGTTTTTTTCAGGCATTTAAGTGCTTTCTACAGTATATATTTGGAAAGTATATAGTGGAGGGAAAAAAAACCAAAATACATATTTTTCTTTGTTTTGCTACAATGATGATGGTTTCTTCTGTTTTCAACATTTACTTTTTGCCTGCCAAAATAGCCAGAAATGAAGAGATGCTACAGTCCTTAGAGATCAACAGCTTGTAGTTCCAACTGGAACAAAAATTTAAAGCATTTTAAATTAAGTGATTACAAAATTATAACTGAATAAAGTTATACCTTTCAAATGTATGTACCAAACATTCCCTCAGAAGTAAATCAAATTATGTACACTACATCATTATGTACATCTTTAAAAATAGTTCATAATTAAGTTTTCCATATATTTCATTTTCCACCCAAATTTTCATTCCCACCCTCCAAAATGAGCCTGAAAGAAAACAGGCTTTTGCTTTAACATTTCTGAAAAAAAAAATACTTCTAAATATAAATATCAGAGCCATCCCCCAAGGTTGTTGTCCATGAGAACGTGTAGGTTACATGTCTCATACCTATAATTACAGGTAGGGCAGGAGGCAAATTATAAGTATTCTTGTCTGTGTTTTTTCTCCCTCCTGCTACTATTATTGCCAGAATTTGAGTTATGAGCCCTTTGGCCTGTTCATGAGCCTTAGACGATTTTCCACATAAAGTTTTCCTAGCCATTGTGATATTCATTCATTTGATCATCATCAGGAAGTTGGCAATGCCTCTGCGTGCTTTGGGACACATGATCCGGACAAGCCAGAGACTGTACCTGGATTCTTCTCTTGTTCCACAGAATTGCATTGCTTTTCTTAATATTATAGGTTATGCTGGAACATTTGGAAAATACTATGTTTTCTTTCCATGGTCATCACATAATCATGTACTCAAGGCGAAACTTATATTTTCCAGTAATAAAGCTGATCAAGTCATCAAAAAAGGCTGCAAATTTTATCATTTCTAATTTGATTCAGATTACTGGACAATTAAAGATGAACAATTTTGCCTAGGACTTCACTTGTTCCATAAATTGGGAAGTAGGCCATGAGATATATAATTAGTTGGCTGCAGCTCAAGTCAATGCAATCAGAACCTTCGGTAGGACTACTAAATACACAGGACAACATGTGACAACTGAAATGCAGTTGAAAGCCTATAAACCAAAAGGTTACAACAGATTCAAATCTATGGTATATATCCAAGTGTTTACTCAATCTGTTTAACATTGCAGCTCACTAAGGGCTTGTCTCACAGTAGGAAGCTCAGTATTTCTAACCATACTGTCCCACCTTCTAGACATGGAAAGGTACTAAGATTCATTCTGCTTTCCATTAGTTTGCATAGCTGAGACAGATCAGATAGATACCTAATATAGCATCTTCTCTGAAGTGCTTTTTCAGGAAAAAGCAGCTGATCTTTTCCTTTTGCATGACAGTGCTGAACTAGAAATATAGTACACCACCATCTGAATGGGCCGTATAGCTATTTCCATGCAGAAGGATATGAAGCTACTTTAACCTTATGAGTCCTTTGAAATCCTCAGGGGAAGCAGGCTGCCTTGAATCACCTATATCTAAATTGGGATTATTTTTACTTGTATGGAAAACCTTTTCTACATAACTGCCTACAACTCATTTTCTAAAGTAATGATACTGGCCAAGTAATATTATCCCAGCCCCGAATTCAAGAAACAAAATTGCAGCTCTGAACCTAACAAGTTTCCTCTTATTACCATCATGAGAAATATTAGCCAGCCCATTTCCAATTTCTTTAAGAGTACATTTTGTGTATCTTTCATCTATCTTTCCATTCCTCCTCAGATTGTTGCTTTGTTATTGATCTGATCACTTCAGTTTGTCTGTACAAATCAGTTTGTGCATAGTGGCTTTTGCTTCACTCTGACTCTTTCCCTGAAGAGAAAGGGAAACACAACATCCAGATGGTTCAAACTGTTTTAAAGCAAATATTTAGTGGTTGCAGCTCAATATTGCTGGCACACACTCACTATTATAAAACTGACACAGTGCATTTGCTGTGTTTATTGTAGTCCCATGGGCAAGACAAATGAATACCTAGGAGGAGTCGCTCCTACTTCTGTAAACATATTACAGCATCATTACAAATGATGGAAAAGTTAAAGGTGTCTTGAATACAGAAAAAAAAGTTATCATTGTTTCTAATGGGCCTTTGGTTTGTGCTGCTTTCTTCCATGGTCTCCCTTCAGCAGTTGCTCCAGTATGGCATTGGTTGATCCAAGGTGGCCCTACTGAACGGTATACTTCTATATTTATTTAATACAGTGACACCACAAAGCCAATACACACTGAACAGTTAAGCTAAAACTTTTAGCTCAAAGTGGTAACATCACCCCATCTGCCTGTTTTGACTATTTATTAATTAATAAACTTAAAAAGGTTCAGACAGTCACTGTAGTTGTTTACGGTCAGTCAATGTAACACTCACTAGCATTTTTTAACTTTTTGGATCCTTTGAGTCAGGTTTTTTTTTTTTTTTTTTTTACTCCTGGCAACTGCCTGGACAAGTCCCTGCAGTTTTCTGGGCAAGATTTTTTTCAGAAGTGGTTTGCCCTTGCCTCCTTCCCAGGGCTGAGAGAGAGTGACTGGCCCAAGGTCACCCAGCTGTCTTTGGGCCTAAGGTGGGACTAGAACTCTCAATCTCCTGGTTTCTAGCCTGGAGCCTCACCCACTACACCGAACTGGCTAAACATAGAAACAATTCAGAAAATAAGCAGAATGCAGTTTTCATATATGCATGTCCACAGAAAATGGGTACTTTGGCAGTATTCAAACATGACAATAAATGGTGGACTGCAAATTAAGAGTACCTAATGCTCAAATGGTTAAAGAATAACTAAGTAAAACTTGTATTCCTTTTTGGTTGAATAACGTTCTAAAGGATTTCTTTATCTAGTTTCTTGGGTATTCTGTGTGTGTGAAATGGAGAGAGAGAGGAAAAAAAAAAAGACCCTAAAAGCATGGCACTAAAGATATATGTTAAAAGAGGAAAGTCAGTGATCAGATTATTAGATATAACCATAATTATTATTATATTATCACCTAATTATTTGTTCTCCATGTTGTTACATTCCATAAATAAATATAGAATCCATGTCTGGATAAAATCTTAGGTTGCCATGTGCCAGCTTTGATCTGGTAACATTGGTAAATATGTAAGCATATAAAAAGGAAAAGCTCTGGAAATCAATAGATGGATGGAATACATTATTTTGGGAAGATATTGGGGAAGCCTTTAATCAATGATCAGCTGAGTCACCCACCCAGTGACCTTCAGAAAAGAATGCCTTGTAGCACCGTTGGATATAATACAAATATATTAGCCCAAACTTTCAGAAGTGTTACTTTCATTTTGTTTTTTCCTTAATGTTACAGTGATATATTGAGAATGAGAGGGGGGGGAAAAAAAGGTGGGGGGAAGGAGAGAAAAGAAAAGGCTGTTATTGTCTATATTGATTTAATTGTCCAGGTTTCTGTGACACAATAGTTAGGGAAAGCATTTCTGTCTGCTAGGAATGACTTTCTAATTTTTCAGTGATTATAGCTGAGGTTTTATATTCGGACCACTGAAAATGAGCTAGTTGTGCTTTTGGATTGTGGTATTAATTCTGGTATGAATGCCTAAGCTTTTTGGCACAGCCACATAGCAGTGAATGAGACAGCTACACTGTAGGCAGCTACTCTCATATTACTATCACAATGCAGGCTCCATAACATGAACATCGGACAATATTTTTGCAATCCAACTTGAGATCTCTTTAAGAACTGCATTCTTTTTGGAAGAATAGCAAGAAAGAAAGGAAGGATTTTACTGTAGCTACAATCTGCAAGACACGGTGATGTTTTCTCTAGTAGCATTTATGGGACAAGTGTTGTAGAGACATGAAATACATTAGTATAGCTTAAACAGCATGGAGCAGAGTCCAGAACAGTTATGTACTGTATATTGTACTTGTCAATCAGCTTTTCTTCTCCTCTTGAATGCAGGATTAAATCCACTATATTTCACCCCCTTCTTTGTACTTGGTATATTTGACTAACTATATAACAGCAGTACCTAACCTGGTGCCTTCAGGATATGATGGCTTACAAATACTACCATAGTCAGACAACAATGCCCATTTTTAAAATGTTTAAATTTTTTGAAAGAATCGGGCACAAACATTCCAAAAAAATATCAGGAGATGAGGCTCTCAACTATATTTCCTTATTACCCATTTACTTTCACATTAACATTATTGACTTATAGAATATTCAAAGGCAGAAAATATTCATATTTGGAATTCTAGGTTTTGCAGAATAGTTAATTAGCTACTTCTAAAAAATGTGATTTTTATGCAACTAATATTTCCAACAGTAACAATTTATGTGTTTTATTGACTATGCCTAACACATGCTACATAATTTTTTCTGTTTTATTTGGTCAGAAATTGAAATATGTCTTGTTCTGAAATACTGTTTCTAAAGTTAAATAATACACTTTAACAAGATGAAATAATAATAACAATAAGTCAAAATAAACCCATATATCATGTAGTTTTCTCTCTCAAAGTTCCCTTTTTGAATAAAAAGGAACTATATAGTCTGAATATTGATGTGATTTATGGTAACAACAATATTTGTAGAAAACTGATACAATGGCAAATTAAAACAAAATGGAGTAGCTTGTTCAATGTGTAATAGTCACAGCTGTGGATATGTACTGGCCTTCTGGGAATAGAAAATTGGGAAATTATAATATCAATGGCCATTACTAATTCCTGTTGGTACCAGCCGATGCCAAGAATCCAATTGATAGGCGCTTGGAAGGGAATGGAGTTATAGACAGATAAATACATGCCAAAGTAAGCAGGATAACCCCACTGACAGAGTCAGTCTCTAATAACATTAGCTCTAAAAATCATATACAGTATCTATATGTGTAGCTGAAAATGTATTAAAACTAAACATATCCATATACAAAACAACAGTGAATAGACTATAGATGTAAAAAACTGCAGATTTCAGAGTGATCAAATTTAATTTATTATAGTGTTATTATTGAATCTATAGTTTCCCTTACCAGTCCACAAATACTGGAAAATAAGAAACAGGAATTTGGCTGTAACTAGGCAGCTCAAAAAAATCAAACCAATTTTATTATTGTCACCATATATTTTTATTATTATTTTCATAATGGGCAAACTTGGTTACATATGTCATGATGCAGCCAAAACTAAGAACATGTAAATCCCATTAATTTCAATCGTGAAAAAGATTAAGGCTATGATCATTTTCCCATTGGAATCTATGAGCTTAGCTTTGGAAGGATTGTGTATAGAGTGTTACTGTGTTAACATCTTATATAAGTCGGTCATCAGATTGCCACTGATTTTAAGACATGAGGCTGCATCTACGTGCATAATGATCTTTCCTGTCATTTTCCTTCAGAACAAGTTCAGAGGAATTACAGAGTGATCGAAGGGGTAAGGGCAAAGAATTCTGCTTATAGATGATTGTTCCAGCCATTGAATGATTCAACTGGATTGCACCCCCAGTCATTTGGATCATGAAAGAAAAATAACATACAACATTCCACTCTTACCCCCAAACAGTTTATGTTGAAATTACTCATTATTTTGTCAAAATGGAAAACTACTTGTCATAAATAATAAAGAAATAATTATTTTAAAATGTGTTCATCTTTAAAAAATGGGTCTGAGATTGAGGGGAAAAAATATCAGATTTCTCTTAAGAAGAGAAGATTGCTTCATCTAACATTTATGTGGAACCTCAATACTCAGCAACCCCAGCCCCTAAATTACAGTTTGTTCCAGGAATAGTGTTGTGTTTAACAGAGTTAAAAATAGCCTAGAATTTCAGGCATTCATAGTAGAAAATTCCATAATGAAGTGAATCATAGTATAGTTATATCTTGAAAATTATTGTTATTGCTAGAATATTCTGTTAGTTACAGTATTTTGTTGCCTGTGTTTTCAGTTCTATAGTTACATTTGAATATTAAATTTTCCCCTCACTGATGGGAAAAATTTGTGATAAAGAAAGAGAGTACAGTGCCTACAAAAATATATCCCATTAATCCAAGTATAATATAATCTACACTACACACATGAAAGAATATATCCAGTATACCACAAATCTAGATCCATAAATTGTTAGAAAATAAACAAAGACAGATATTTTTTGGTAGCAAATGGACATATTAAACATGTTTAATATAAAAAGATTGAACTTTTGATAATTTTTCAAGTCATTTATCAATATATACCTTATCTACTTAAGTTGTTATGGATACAACTTAATTAACTCTATACATTTTTCCCAAAAAGCAAAATGCCTTTCCTGACTGCATTGTGAGCTTCTGCAAAAGTAACAGTTCATGAAAATCTGTCCAGCCAATATTGTCTACTGTTCACTAGAAATGAACAAGTTAAATAATAGTATTATAATAAAAATGCTCAAGCATTTGTACAGTGGTAAAATAGTTTCTTTGCTGAAATTAATACTTTCAGCAAAACCAATTTTACATGGATCTATAACATGTGGGTTCAGCTTCCATTACTCTTTTTTAAGAGGACAATTATATTTATATGATAAATTGTCCTATGTTTGTAACATAATGCCATATAACTGACCACTTAAATAGTTGTTGGTATTTTTTTTATTATGGGACAACCACATTTTGAATACCATGTTATTCTTTTTTACTTCATTGCAAATTGTGTGCTATTTCTTACTAGAAGCTGAAAATGCTGCATGCAACTTCACAGCAAACTAAACAGCATACTTGGATACACTTTCAAGTGCATCAAGAACCAATACAAGGCTATTTGCTTTCTATAGCAGTCCTAATAAAAGCTCAAAAGGTTTCATGTACTTGCAAAAATTAATACAAAAAATATTTGACAAAGCACTTTCAGTGTTTAAGTTTTTGTGGAAAGAGTTACAATCACGCAGTATTTAATTTGCATCTCTCTCCAAGGGCTGCTGGTAGGCATTGTTTATTTTTACACAGTATTTTATTGTAAGAGATTTAATTTGCAAAAAGAAAAGACCCTTCTGGTGGCTTTTGCAAAACTGCTTTTGTCCCCTTTGCGCAGAACAGTTTGTTTTTTTTAACCAAAAGATTTATACTGAAAAGAGAGAAACACTGATCTCCACATCTTCCTGCTCAGCTGAGACTAAAATTAAATAGATTTGAACATAATAAGAATGGGTCATCTTTCAGTATTTTCTGTTGCTGCACGGCGAAAAGACTGTATTGAAAGAAGCAAAGGCATTGGACATTTGCATGTTCCATAGATCCAGATTTGCTATGTATGATTTGTATTTTGAATTAGCAACTGTCTCCAAGAAAAGTACGCATTCACTGAAATTTAGCAATGTGGAAAGATAATAGGAAACAATAACCAGTATACTTGGATGGGTAATGCTTTTTGTCCTATTTCTCTACCTCCCAAGTGGACATTTGGTAATTTTAATAATGTGGATTTCAACAGCTCCTCTGTTAGTTGGGAGTAAGTTATAAAATCTTATCAGATGAGCATGATACACTCAAAAGCAGGAACTAATGAGAGGGAAATCTATACAGTCAGTTATTTTATTATCACTGGAACTAAATGCAATTGATGTTAACTGAAGAGTTTAGAGCAGCCTGAGTGGAGAGTTACCCCACCATCCCACTTCCATCCTCAAACACACACACATACACACCCACGTACAAAAGCTTGCTGCTTTCAATTTAATGCAATCATGCCTCTTACTGGCTGCCAGAAGATGCAGCAAGGGCAGTCAGACACAAACTGAGTATTTATGGAGACTTTGAAATGTATAAGGATAATGACATGCATGCTGTAGATAATTCCTTTCTTTTTAGAAAGCTGCACCCAGAAAGGAACATATCTTCACCCGTGTCTCTCAAATGCTATCTCCATGGTTAACATGCAGTTGTTGAAGACAGGCATCAGAAAAGAAATCTGGATAAAAGGAGAGAAAGGAAGCTTGGATAAATGGAGGACTCCACTCCCTACCACCATTATTGTTTTATTTTTAAAAACAAGGATAGCATTTTTTAAAAAGAAAAGTGACCCAAGATGCTTATTTTTTAGTCTATTTTTCAAGAGTGACTTTTGAAGAGAAGTTAGCCAATTGTTATTCCATAAATCTTTCCTTTTAGATTTTAACACTCACGGAAATACCAAAGTTTTATATTCTTTTTAAAAAAAAATAAAATCAAGCAATTTGGCAATAAAATCTTCCTTATGTTTCTACTATTCAAAGCCTAATTATTCTTTGTCACCTCTGCTGTGACTGTTATTAAGGCTACTGGTTTGTAGTAAGGAAGATGCTGCTGCAGATACTGCTGTAACTTTTCCATTTGTATGTTGATTGCAACCAGATTGCACAAGAGGTCAAAAGAAAAGGCACTGGATGGCAACTATCTTGCTTTAATGTCACCCCTTTCTTCAGGATGAGAGAAAGGTCCACTGAATTCATAATTTTGACAAAAGACATGTTATCACTGAATTCTGGAATTCATATCTAATGCATCTGGAACGCAATACGGGAAAGGTTAGGGTATCTATGAGGATATCTATGAGGATATTGGGAAATAAAATACTGTAATTCATTAAGAACCAGGAATCACTAATTATGCTCAAGCTGATGGTGGCTTAATGATGAAGATGAGGGAAATAGTCTCAATTAACAAAGATATCTGCTTATAATTGGAAAGAATGAGTGCTTTTCTCCAAGAATAGTTACTTAAAGGAAGATTCAGATAATCTTTATTGTTACATTCACTGACCAGCATTTTGTACAATTAATATAAAAAGTAGCAAGGTTCAAATTAAGAATCATAAACATTTCTAAAATCAGTAAAGGAAATAATCGACTATAATGCTATAAATGCAAATAATAGAATACTAATAAAAACCTACTAACTAATAAGAAAACTAATAGCAGGATTATAAAACTACTTTAGAATGAAAAAAAACCTTGCTTACTACATGCTAAGCTGCTAAGTGAGTAGGTATGTGCATGTCTGTTTGTGTGTATGTAATTATTGGGATCAATGACTGGTGGGGTGTAAATTGAATTATATATTGGTGGGATCCTCAGGATTAAAGGAGTAATTTTCCGCATGGAGAAACGGCAGCTGAAAGAAATTTTGCAACTCTCCTAGAGTTGTTAGCATTCTGGTCCAACAACGGAAAGCAAATACAGTCATTCTCAGAACAAGTGAAACTTCTATTAGCAAGCAGAGTTATGAAGGTAGGGTGCAAGTTGGTATAGGAAGCAGTTAGGAATATGAGGATTAGAGTTTCAGGTTCCTCCAGGTTGCAAGGGCAGGTTTGTTTTGCAAAAATTCTCTCCAAAATTAGAGGCAGCAATGCCTTGAGCTAAAGAAAAAGCTCTGCAGTGCATTGGGCAAATAATATTAAATAGATAATTTGCAAGCATGAAAGATGTCCTATTTATATACTGCCAGTATCAATGACCTAATTTGTCCTGGTCTTTTTGGAGAGCTATGTCCAACAGCCACTGCCATATTGGAGCTGTAGTTCCAGATAACCTCTTGGCCAGGAGGCTTTACTTGAGAGGCCATACTGGCATAAGTCAATTATCAAAACGCATCATGGCAGTCATGGAACTGCTAGAGAAATGGAGCTTAAGCCAGAAATAAGGTTGGCATATGCATGCCCTGGATTCCAGGGAGATCTAAACAAAGTGCTGCAAATGCAGTCCAGAATAGTGCTCTTAGAATCTGGACTGGATAAGATTTAAGGCTCTTGGTTATTTTATGCACATACCTGAGAGCCATGTAACATCTAAGAAATAGATTTAGATTTAAAGCGTTTTGTGTTGTTGCCTTCTTTGATTTAAAAGAAGTCTACAGCATTATCAGAAATAGATTTGATTTGTTCACACCAGATTTCTGAGGGCTGGAATACTATGCCAAGTTATCTGAAGAATGAAACCTGGTCTATAGTATCATTTATCTGCCATTGGTATTTGCAGTGTCTCAGTTGCTTCGTAAAGACTGTAATTTTGGTTTTAGAATAGTTTACTGTAAGCTTTCTTCCATACCATAATTTGCTGGGGCCCATAGATTTCTTCTGAGGCCAAAAGAGTTAGAGAAAGGATGGCCATATCATTAACACAGAGAAGTACAGGCAACTGTCTATTAAGTTTCGAGGGATGAAATTATGCTTTGCTTAAGGTAGTGATCATTGAGTTCACATCCATATTAAAAAGAATGGGGCCAGAATACAACCCTGTTTCACTCCTTTTGGGATTGTAATATATGCAGAGAAGTTGCTACTGCTACAACATCTACATCTACACCTACAACATTTTTACTATATTCTTATTTTATTGTATTGTTATATTGAAATGGTTTTAAGTTTTAACTGCATTTTATTGTAAACCGCCCAGAGTCCCCCATGAGGGGGAGATGGGTGGTGAATAAATTTATAAATAAATAAATAAATAAATCTAACTTTTAAAATTGTGTTTTCATGCTTATGAAAATGATTGCTACAACAATGAGAATGAGAGATACTGTACATTATATATAGAGAAAAAGTTGCCAAGTATGAAGCCTAAGAAAGAAATAATAAATTAGGATTAAAAGATGGAGAGAAAATGCAGAATAATTTTGACTGAAATAAAAAGAAATGTTTGGGAGTTAAAAATACTTAAGTGAGAAAATGGTGGCAGGAGAATTTTAGAGCTCTGTTTGGGAATGATAGTGCTATGCTAAAAAGTGGAATTGAAAATAATGTTATAAATGCTCATTTCCAAGAAAAAATATGAAAAGGAAGTCATAAATGGTCATTTAAAAATGGTAAGGTTGCAGTTGTAGATGGAATAACTGAAGAACTATTCAAGATGGTTGTATTTCTCTAATCAAAGAAGTTAGTTTATCCATCTCAGCAAGATCTGTCAATTTCACCAATGATTCCTCCATAGTGGGTAGTGTCAAATCTTTCCATCTTGTGCATATAATAACCTAACTACAGTAATCAGATACTGAAATAAACTTCCATGACTTTTTTCTAACTGTGTATACATCAATCCTAAAAGGAAAATAATATATATATATATTTTAGTGTGCCTAGGAAAGTGTTTGGAAGAATTCTGATCAACAGGACATGAAAGGTGACAATGAAGAAATTTTAGGAAGTGCAGTATACTTTATACCAGGCAAGGAGTGTGTGGATCATATTTCAATGAGAAATGTATAAATGTATGAAGAAAGCAAGTTTATTGCATGATTGTTGAATTAAAGAGAGTATATGGTAAACTCTTGAATGATGGAAAGTTTCCACAAATATGGAACTGAGGTTGGCTGCTAAATGCAATAAGAATTATATATGATGGAAGTGTAGCATACAAGAGTATAAATGGAATGTGTACCATGTGTAGAAGTGTGTTGGTCAGGAAATCTGCATACTTTTCTATGCAGATGATACCATGCTGTTGGCTGAGAACTTGAATGATATGCAGTGAGTGTTGCATTAACTATATAATGCAATGAACAAAATGGAACTGGAAAATTATTATTATTATTATTATTATTATTATTATTATTATTATTATTATTTCAATTTATATGGCTGCCCACTGGCAAAGCACCTCTGCATAGCTGACAGTGTTAAATGCAATAACAAAAAATACAGATAATAAAAATCCAAAAATAAAAGTAAATAATACAAGAAAACCACATATAAACACCTAGAGTGCTAGAGTCAAATTAACCTCATACATATTAATACATCCTGATGCCTGAGGAAAGGACTCGTCTTCAGGGCCTTTCTAAAGGCCAGATTAATGTATGAAAGAAAAAGGTAAGGTCTTTGAAATGGAATTAGTAATTATAAGTTGTATAAATGGTGAAAAACTAGAGTAAAACGATGACTTTTTATGCCTTGGTAGAATATTTTCTAAATTTGTGGAAGTGGACAGAGAAATTTTAGGGTGTGTAAATGTTGGTATAAAGGTTATGGGTAGTCTACGGTCAACTGCAAGAAATGCATGTTTGTTTATTTTTTAAAAGCTAAAATGGCTGGGTGTAAAAACATGGTTCACTTTGTTATATGGAACTGAGAGTTGAGTATATCAGGAGAAACATAAAGTAAGTTGAATGCAGTGGAATGGGGTAGTTAAGAAGTATGTGTATGATACAGTAAGAAGAAAGAAGGTCAGGAATGAATGGGTGATCAATGAATGTGGATTGGATGCAAAAACGGGTGACCGCTACAAAAGAACTGAATTCAGGTAAGGTGAAAGTGCTGATTGTAGAGGATCAAAATGGTAGAATTAGAATAGATCTCCCTGTTCTACATGAAATCACACTCTCCCAGAAGCAGAAATATACAGTTTTAGGATGATTCTGATAAAGTTTTCTCCCTGATCCATCAAATGAAACAAATGATCAGAAGTGCTTTTTATCAGCTACAGCTGATATACCAACTGCAACCATTCCTAGATACTAATGATCTTTAGCAAACAGTATTTCACTGTAACCTCTAGGCCTTCTTCTGGGATATCTTTCAACTTCTCTTGATACTTTTTTTTAAATTTATTAATTTATTAATTTATTTATATTTTATTTATTTTCTAACCCTCCTTTATTATTATTATTATTTTTATAAATAATTCAAGGTGGTGCACACACTGAATACTCCTTCCTCCTCTTATTTTCCCCACAACAACAACCCTGTGAGGTGAGTTGGGCTGAGAGAGAGCGACTGGCCCAAAGCCACCCAGCTGGCTTTCATGCCTAAGGCGGGACTAGAACTCATGGTTTCTAGCCCATTGCCTCAACCACTAGACCTGGTAAACTCCCAGCCAAGAAACAATTAGGTCTGACTGTGCTTATTTTTTTGAGATCATCAAAGTCCACTAGCTGCTGCAACTTAATCCCAATGTGAGTGTTCACCATTCATTTAGAAAGGAAAATTTACAGGAAAAAGAGGTTCCAAGCCTCAGTTCTGCTATTTTACAACAGATTATTGCTTCAGACCAACTGTAGTCAGAAGTGTCTGTAAAATCTATAGGTTTCATTAGAATGACAAAATGTACACTGTGACACATGTACAGAAGGGGTGGGAATTGGGTTGTGACATTATGAAACAAGTTTCATCTTTTGTCCCTTTTCATCATCCCCCATGGATGTCCATGACAGTAGTCTAATCTCAGTTGATCATAGCAATTCCCTCAACTGAAGGTATAATGGAACAGTTCAGCAAACATGTAAGAACCAAGGTAGCAGATTCTTTGAGGTAAAATATATAGGATTAGACGTTTGTTTCTGTTAAACTTTGCAGCAGAGGAAGGTAGGAAAGAACCCCACCCCCCCGCCCCCAAAAAAAAGCAGTTGAAGGAAGAGAAAGGGCTGCTGGTGCTGCGGTGTAAAGGAAAAAGTGCCGTGGCACAGAAGACAGCACTTACAGTATATATGACTCCTAAGAGTTCAGTCATAAGTGTCCATTCTGTTCACTCTTAAAGTAGGTATGTGTATATTCATTTAGTAGACAAAATGCATATCAAAGGGATGGAACCTTTCCTCCCTTCAGTGATTTTCTAATTTTGAGTTACTTCTGTAATCCAATCAGAGTTAGGAGAAAGTTTGTCTCATGCAGGAGGACAACAGTTTTGTTCTTCACACCCATTTGCACTATTTAATAGAGAACTGGTATGGAATAATCTTAGAATTCAGATTTGGATGTAGGAGGACCATGATGTAAAGCCTTCCTGCCATTAAATCTCACCTACTTTATAGGGTTATTGTAAAGATATGGAGTGGGAAAGTTTAATTTTTCATGAGTCATGGAAATCCTGTTATTTTGAAGGTCTTTAGAAGAGATTTGTCAGTCTTTCAAGGGAGGCAAGGTTAAGAAATAGGCATGGCAGGGATTCCAAGAATATTCTTTATTGTAATAAGATAGAATAACATAGTCTTGTAAGCATGTCAGATTTTTTATCTGTCCCATCTTGTACTAAACAAAATTATATTTTGGGGATATTTTGACTGTATTTGTCATACTTTCCTCTTTCTGAAAGTCATCCTTAATGACTCACTAATTAATTTACTATTGACAAGGACAGATGTATCTTTATATCTGGTAAAGGTAAAAGTTTTTACCTTTAGTTTATAATTTACCTAAAGTCTAGATAGGAATCTTCTCTGTTAAAAAGGAAAAAAAAAACATTCCCTTGAAATTGATCCAAGGTCAACACTGTCTTTAGAATTCTTTATTTCTGAAACTTTTTTTATTAGAAAGTTATTCGAATTTTTGAATACAATAAAAGTATTAAAAAATTAAAAGAAAATTAAGAAAAATATATAAGAAAAAAAGTGAAAAGAAAGAAAAAGAAAATATAGAATTACTTCCACCCTTCTTTCTATTGAGTAATTGCCATCTTACTCTTTCTTCTCCCTCTTTAACCCTTTTTAATCCTCAAATCCATAAATAATCAATTCAGTCTTTTCCTCTTTAAACAAAAAGTCCATATAAGGTTTCCAGTCTTTTAAAAAAGTCTTTATTGTTTTTTTCCCTGACCAAACTGGTCAGCTTTGCCATTTCCATAAGTTCCTTCAATTTTATAATCCAATCTTCTACTCAGGGTATTTCATTATTCTTTCATCTTGCTGCAGTTACCATATACAATATTAATTTCCCATATTTCTTTTCTAGTTCAAAGTCCATAAAACCCAATAGAAAAAATTTCTGAAACCTTTTCCCTCAGCTATTTTTCAATTTTATTTAGTGTGCAGGTTGTACACCTCCTGCTTGTAACATTTTTACTATGTTGTTGTTGAGTGATCTTAATATTTTTGTTGAGTGATCTTAAAACAGATTTACAGATGGGTAATACAATTGAACTGAATGAATCATATCATTATTTCTGTATTTTCTCTGTACAGTACAGTACAGTAATGGTCTGTAGTACCACTTGGAGTAGTAAAAACCTTCAGAATGAAGTTTCTGCAAAGTTAAAAACTTGGTAATTACTTGGTCTATCTAGTTTTCTTGCCATCAGCATAGACATAGTTCACCTGCCCAGTCTAGCCTACAGGTCTGGTCTTTCCTGGTAGCCTTCCCTCCCAGTACTAATCAGTTCTGACCCTGGGCTGGGCTTTTGCTGAGATCAAGCCAGGTCCAGCCAGGTCCTGCCACTGGCTGTGGTGAAGAGAAACTGACAAAACTTTTGGTGCATGACTACAGCTAGATCGCTGTGGCGAAATAGTTACGAACATGTGGTTCCTTCTTCTCCAGGCAAAAAAGGAACTTCTGCCATGGATGCTCTAAACTGTTACCATTATTTAATGTTAATAGCATGCCAAAGAAAATGGCTAATAATACATTATACAATTAGATGCCTTTCATATCAGTGCATCTATTAATGTAAAATATATTCAGAGAGGTCTGGCTTTGCAGTTTTTAGTTAGGATTATCCATGTGTGAAACTAAATTATTTATTCTCCTTTTTAAGTTTGAGCTACATCAGCTTGCAATTATATCCATTATGTTTGAGTGCTTCGTCATGTGTTCTCAGATTTCAGAAAATAAAAACATACATCTTCTTTGCATAAAGCAAAGCCCTGAAAAAGGCTATCTTTCTCAAAAGCGAGAGAATCATCTGTATGTGATACCAAATGCTTCTCAAGATCACTCTACAAGCTAATAGAGTTCCCTGTTATTTAGCAGTTTTTGCCATTTATTTTTATATAATACATATCTGTTTGAACCATCCATGAGTTCTGACCCACGGCTATAATCTGAGCATCCCACCAAGTCATGTCCCTCCTCTTCTGTCAGTGCTTGATCAGGTCTTCACTCCCTCATTTCTTTTTAATCAGGGTTCCTGTTCTTTTTGCCCCTGAATAGGCCAGAATTATAAAGCAGGGTTTATTTTTGGCTTATAATTATAATGCTAAACAACCCACAGATGGAGGCTTTCCCAAGTACCGTGGTCCAGCAGATTTGCTTTCTACTTGATACCCCCAAATTCAGGAAAATCTTGGTTTGGTATTGTATCTTAACTGGGCCCTTGCTTTAGAGTGCCGTTGGTCTGAAGTTATATTAAGTTGAGAAAGGGACATGCATCAATGCTGCATGCATTTTGAATGACAGAAAGAAAAGTAAAGAAAGAAAAGAGAAAAGAGGCCCACCAGTGGTACCATCTCATCTCTATATCTATTTCTTTTTGAAATATAAAGAATGCCACAAATAACATAGAAAACTCACATTTGTTCCTATCATCACACAGGATGATATTACATACTGTAAATTCAAATAATGTACCATTTGTCTGCTACCAATACATGCAAATAAAAAATCACAGAAATTAAGCAAAAAGTAAATATAAGAGTTACCTTGTAACACATCAGTACATCTGAAGTTTTTTACCATGAATCATTCTAGCTCTGATCCACAGAGCAGCTGAACTGAATGTACAAATTTAAACCAATATTGTATACTTCTTCCAGTATAAGAAAATTAGCCAAAATCCAATTATTCCAACTGTATTCTTTTTCTAAACATTAATATTTATATTGATGTTACCACTGTTTATTGTATTCCTAGGAGAAATGAACATGATCTTGTTAAAAAAAAGAAAAGAGGAAAAAAATAGTAGTAGTAGTAGTAGTACAGGTAGTCCTCGTTTAGTGACTGCCTTGTTTAGTGATCATTTGCAGTTACAAGTTGATGAAAAAGTAACTTAATGACCATCCTTGCATTTACAACCTTTGCAGATCTATAAAGCAAAGGAAAGCTGAAGTAAGATTATAAGCAGTCGCAGTTTCTCTTAGCAAGTGCTTTGCTTAATGACCAAGTTGCCAGTCCCAGTTGTGATCACTAAAAGAGGACTAACTGTAGTAGTACAAACAATATCAAGTGCCAGATTCTCTCCACTATACCCATCTGGTGATTACATAAAAATATTTATAAACATTAAAATGGCTTCTGGTTACTATCCTTACATTAAATATTCCCCCCTTGAAGGGGCGAATAACAAATATTCCCCCCTTCTAAGTGCCTGAGTTTGCCTTGTTGTATGACCAGTAATATATAGGAAAACCATTCTTTTTTAAATTTAATCCAATTTCTGTTCTAAATGTATACTGTTAATGTTGCCATTGCTGCACAGCTTTCCCAGTCTAATATTGTCAGCAAAGTATTTGTTTTCCAAAGTTGGGCCTAATTTGTCATCGTGACCAACAGCAAATTATGATACTTTTTATTTATTTATTCTGGAAAGATTCCTAGTAGAAAAAAACTGAGGTTTCTATTCAAACTTTGCTTTTAAAATTCAGTAAATTTTACTAAATTTCTCTATAAGTCCTCTCATTTTTGTAATATAATTGTTTCTTTAAAATTTTTATCCACTTTATCATACAATCTTTTAGTTGTTTGGACTCCATGTCCTATTTTAACAGCAATTTTTGTACACTTTCTAATAGGTGGCCTTGATTCTGTATAAGTATTTTCAATTCTGTCATATGCCTTAGAAAACCTCCTTCTTTCATAACAAGTATAATCTTTTCCTCTCATTTGTTTAATTGGGTTCTTTTAATCTAATTTTAGGACTTGTATGGAGAACAGATCATGTTTTACTATGTCCTATTTATGTAGAAATATTGAAAATTCAAAAGAGTTCACAAACTTTTAACCATTGCTGTATCAAAATAATTCATTAGCAACCCCAAATCTGGTAGTCCTAAAATAAGATTAAAAAGGCTACTTAATGATGAAAGTTTGTATAATGTCAGTATTATGCTGAAGAGTGACTGGTATAAATTATGTGAGTTTGTACTGTTTTTGTTGTGCATGTTGTTCTGCAGTAACTACAAAGGTAGACCAGTCTGGTTTTCACATATACAGAGCAATGTCTGCATATGTAATTGAATTCAACACAATTTCTTCCAAATAAGTATGCAGGACATTTCATTCTTAATTTCTGAAATCAATGGTAAATTAGGCATGCATAGAGAATGCCATATATATCCTGGCAGGTGTTCAGATAAAGAAGGGAGCCATACATTCTCTAGATATGGCAGCATGCTTCCCATTCACTTTTCTGCTGCCAGCACCAACATTCTTGCTTACTCTTCCTGCACACCTTTTTCCTGATAAAATCCCCTCATTAATTCCTTCATTGACTCATTTGTCACCACCATCTCACACATGGCTCCACTTTATTATTGTGTTCCGCAAAACCTAGGTAGTCTTTGTGAAGTTCTATAGGCCTTCAATTTGCAGTCATCTGAAATACATTTGCTTTTCAACACTGTGCTAATCATAGACAACATATTTGGAAGACCCTCCATTTTTCAGCTCTGATTGCCAGCATCAATGCAACTCAGGGAAAAATGTGTCCTGTCTTGAAGAATTGGTTTCAACCAAATTCCTACTAAGCTGAGGCCAAATCTGGATCAGATCAAGATGCCTAGAATGCTTAAGAGAGCAAAGACAGGATGAGCAATGTCAAGAAGAGGCCTTCTTAGTAGCTAAAGCAGAATCTGTATTAGACTTCATACAAAGAGTATGGACTAAATTGGTATCTTTTGAGTTCTGCTCTAACAGAAGCAAATAACTGACATATTTAAAGAGCTGCTAGTTGTGTAATGAAACAGATATATTTTTACCAATTTCTTTTCTGCACAGGGTCCTAGGCCATTACTAGCCATGTGATTCTGTCTCAGCAAATGATTTTTTCTGTCAGCATAATGGCACCTAAAACAAGTATCTTTTTGCACTCTTTCTTTTTTAGGATTAAAATATCCTGGTTATCTACTTGGAATTTAATCCAATACTATTGGTATTTAAAAATAAACATGAAAGAAAGCCATGATCATCTTATTCATTGGAATTCTATTGGACATCAAAATTGTTCTTCGAATCTCATTTGCTATTTTCATTCTTCACAGCATGAAAAAAATCTTCTGTTTCTAGATTTTGATTTACTAGTATCTGTGAATGTTTCTCTTAGGCCTTATAAATAAATATGACTGTATTTTGAGAACTGTGGTTAGATTTTTCTGAGGCTCTGCAAAATTCTCTGGAAGATATAACTCAATTGCAAATGGAGGGTCACATATTTAAAATCTAGCAACTTTATTAGGAAGGATTGCAGGTAACAGGCTGGGGAACACCTTTGCTTGAAATATAGGGGAACTATTGGTTTCTCATTTAGGTAGGCAAAATTGGGCTAAATAGAGCAATTCTTCTGGTCAAGTACTGTGCTTGCACAGCTTCCACTAATTTCAATGCACTTTAATAGAAAATAGTGTGCCTTTCTTGGAGTGGCTTTCAAATGATAAGAAAACTCTGTATGTGTGTTCATGTGTGCCTATGTATGTTTGTGTGTATATCTATATCTATATATCTATATCTATATCATCTATATCTATATCTGTATACTGGTGCCGTTTGATAACTTTAGCAACAAAGAGACTGAGCATTTGTTCAAGCTGTATGTTTGCAGTTTTGAAATGGGCACTCAGCAAAGTTATGAAAATATTAAAAAAGTAAACATATTGTAAATTAATGCAAATTTTATTGGCATTAACAGATATGCAAATTAGCTGCCAATCTTGAGCAGTTGGTCACCTTCCAATGTGATCCTAAGTGCCAAAAATGATGATCACAGATTTGAGCCATATTTGCACAGTATCAGGTCAATACTTGAAATTGGACAGTATGTCTGGTTTTCAAGGGTAATGAGATGTGTGTGGATGAGTGTGAGATAGAAGAGGAAGTGAGAGTTTGAGATAGAAACACTTGACTTTTGCTCTCTGAAGAGTTCACTTTTCTCATGCTTTGTGGAGGAGATTATAATAAAACTCAGTATTCACTGAAGTGTGAAATCTGCATATAAAATGCCTTCATGCACAGAAGACTTGAATCCAAGGCTCTCGGCTAACTGTTACTTACTAGCTGAACCACAGCAATAGCTACTTGTTTCCTAACTGGGTTCATTTAATGTTTGCCAGATTTCAAGGCTGAATGGTGAGTTCTATTTTTGTTTTGTACTGCTTATATGTACAAATTATAAATTGTGTATGGTTGACCTTCTGCAGTTTTGTTTTCTTTATTACAACAGAACTATGGAAACCTGTTGCAGAAAGCAAAACATTCTAATTTGATCTCACAAATCAGCCATTTCCAAAGTGAATTACAATCTGATTGAGTTGCATAGTATAAGGCTACAGATTAGGGCTGTAAAACTCTGGAGGTCCACTAGATGGCAGCAAAGTGTGTTTTCTGTATCTCTTTGCTGTCATGTGAGCAATCTGGATTTTTGCAAATTTAGCATAGGGACAATACTATTGCAATGTCATAAATCTACATACAATCTATATGTACGTGTGTGTGAGAGAGAAACCAACTCAAGAATAATAAAAGTGAGTCTTCAGCAACACAAAGACCTTGCAAGGAACAGGTTTTGGCAAATAAGTTGTCTTGCTGGAACAGAAAGTTGAAGAAAAACAGCAAACTCCCCCATGTTGAAACTCAGAATTAATACAAACTAATTTCTCTTGGAGGCCAAAAATATATAACTTAATGCTTCTCTCAAACAGTACTGTATATAATTTTTAATGATTGGAAGCTACTGCATTAAAAATAAACTATCCCTAAAGATGTCTTTTTTTTTTCTTTTTTTTTGGGGGGAGGATAGGTTACATTAAAAAGTAACAACACTATGAACACTGCAAAACAGTTCTTGGTAATTATCTAGATAAGGCTAATTAACTGAAATTGAATCCATTCCAGGAAGTTGTATTGTTAGTAGTATTCTCTCTATCCAAAATGGTAGACTACACCTTGGATGAGCTGTATTTTACTTAAGGCACTGATTTACATTTGTGGCCTATGTAGGGTTACCAGATATCTCAGCAGGCAAAGGAGGACAGGGACAATTGGAAAAGAGGACTGGGGGTGGGGGGAGGAGGACACACTGTTTAATATTTGTATTTACATTCTTTGGAGAGGAAGGGATTACAAGTAAGTAAACAGGCATACAATGGGGAGTACACATTGAGAGGAATGTGCTAGCACCAGCTGTTTGCCTAGTGCACTGAGTCTGGGAGCCTCAAGCCAGTTAGGAGGCAAAAGCCTTTAGCTTGGAACTGATTAAGGTCTTGTCAATTTCAGGCTTTGCTTGTTAACTTGGGTTAGCATTTATGAGGGAAGCACTGTGCACTGGAGAAAAGCTGCTCAGATAGATACTCAAAAAGCCAGACAATATTTGATTTTAAGGCTATGCCTGCCAGACAGAGGATATGAGGACATGTCTTCCTTTTGCTGGACATCTGATAACCCTAGGCCCACAAAGCTTCTGTACAGTCCCTTGCTACCCAGCTAAAAATCTACTGCTAATTTTTGTTAAATTAAATGTAGTGCATTCAGATTTAATAAGGAGAATGAATACAGGGGAAGATAAATGTGAGGAAAATTAATTAATGCTATCCTAATTTATAAAATTGGTAATCCACCAGGCTATCTAAAGTACAGGGGTCTCAAATTTAAGTCTTGAGCTTTAAAGGTTTGGATGAATAGTTTTTTTTTTATGTAGGTTTTTCCCAGCTAGGTAGCAGCATCTAGTAGCACCTAACAGACTATGGCTGATCCCAAAAAAACTAATCAGGGTTAGATTTGGCTACTACCTTGCTGGAAGAGAACCATTATTTACAGGTTGTAGGCTAGACTGGGAAGAGGTCATGAGTTAGCCACAGTTGTGTTATATAAGATAGTCAGACATACAGTATAAGTCTTTTAAATAAGATTAAATAAATAAAATAAAAACATAAAAAACCTTGAAAGAAGCCTATGGCAAACCCCTTCTACACTGTTGCCAAGAAAACTTCAAGGAAGTTTCTATAAAGTCACTAGGAGTTAGGCTCCGCTGAATGAAGACTGTCTTATTTTTGTGAAATATTTGAAGCTACATGTGGTAAAGCAAGACAGAATGAAGGTATTATAAAAACAGAATGTTGTACATCTTGAAGAAAAAATATTTTTTCTTGCTCTCTGTCCTAACAGCCAGGAAACACGCTGAGACAAGAAACTGGTCTCTAATATTTATTGCTAGTACATAACAGGAATCCTAACAAACTAAAGAAGCGTGGGAAAAACCCAGACATATAAACCCCAAAGGTTAAGGCGGTCCCGATCTGTGTCTCTTTGAATGGCTGACCAATTCCTCAGTGCTACGCATGCGCTTGACAGTCTGGATGGGAGCCCCCTGCTCGCCATCCTTACTCATGACACTCTCTAGCACTTTTTTTCCAGAAGTCCTTTTTCTATAACTACTAGGTGATTTTAAGGTGGGATATCAGGGGAGAAAGGACATGGGGAGAAAATGTACTTCTGAAGGTGAATAAAGATTCAGACTTTAAGATGTGTAGCTAGGCTGTTTATAAAAATGGATAGAACATATAAAATATCATAAGGAACTCAGGAGGCAACCTGCTGCTCTGTTGCCATCTTAGCTCCGCCCCAAGGTTTATAGCATCAGGGTTGACTTCGGGTTTTGTTTTGTTTTGTTTTTTGCAAAACAATTCAAAAGGACTTTTAGGAAATGGATTATTATTCTATATACTTATAGACAAATAAATAAATTCAAGTTTTATTACTTCACTAATCTCTAAGAATTAGAAAAATAAACTATACAAATAGCAGTCTATGAAATTTTCTCTATATATATACACACACACAAACACACTTCCCAAACTACCCTTCTGAATATTTGGCATTTTGAACAGAGATATGGCAAGTACATCCGATAGAAAGCTAGACAGATAGATAAGTGAATACATCTTAGTGTGGTTTTATCACTGTTTCCTGTTCAGCATGGGACAAGCAGGAAAGAATACAGAACTAAGAATTATTCTCCTTGGTGTTTTGTTTCTTAAATAATTGTTAAGCAAATGGTTTTATGGTGGCACTTTTATTCACCATACTGGAAGCACTGAACATTTTTACCTGCTATCTTTCCAATAATTTTATTTCCCTATTAAGTACATTTTTTTTTCAAATATCTTGTCAATAGCTATCCTTGGCAAAGGTTCCTGCAAACAAATTCCCATGGATATTCACCTTCAGATTCACTTACTTAGTCACACTGATAGAGCAAACAGTTAAAGAGCAGCTGGATAAGAGAACAGCATAAATATCCTCTTCAGCTTCCTATTTCCCTACAATAGCTACATTCTTCCTATATATTTATTGTGTATAACTTCACAGTCAAACCAACTTGTCTTCCTGTGGGGCATCCTATGGCCATTTTGCTACAGTCTATGAGGTAGAACCTAACCCTACCCTATATTTCAGCAGTCCCCACCAACTGGCGGTGTCACAAAGACTCTGAGCCCACAAGGTATCACCAAAATTTTGATACACTTTGCTAAGCCTGTTGAACAACTTGTACAACATCACTAAACTTTCACCATGTGTCACTAGCAGTCTGTTCAGTGAGTCCTGGTGAGGCATATGAACACCTCTACCAACACTGTTTACCTTCAGCCTGCAGGGAGCTATTGATCGTTCTGATGGTCTAGCAGCCAACCTTGCCCTACACAATGGCCATTAAGTATCTGTTCAAAGCAGGCTGTTATTTTCTCTTCTGCATGAGGTATAGCAGCTGCTGCATTTCAATCAGATGAGAAACCAAGCTACCAGTGGTACTCCAATGTCTAGCCAACAAGTAATTGACCTCTTTATGGAGCACTTGGACTGGCATTTGCCTGTGGCAAAAACTCAAGTGGGAAGTGTAGTGGCCAGCAAAAGAAACAAATTCATTCTCGTGGCATGACACAGCTGTATGATGCAGCAAGGACTTCAGTAGAAAGCTACTGATGCCCTGCCCCTCCTGATCCACTGCCTGTGACATGTGGCTCAGCATGGCAAGCATCTTTCTCCTAGGATTCTCCTCCTGTAAATCCACTTCATCTGCTAATCTTCTGTGACCAAAGAAGTACATTAGCACCAAATCCATAAATCAGCTGCTCTCCATCAGAATGTCCTATACAAAATGACCTAGTCCAGTGAGACTTTTTTTAAGGAAAAGAAATAAAAACGAAAGATAACACACCAAAACTCTACATGCCATAATCAATGCTTTCATAAAAAGCTCTTGTAAAATATTAATGAAGCAGTCTGGTGTTGAACAGGGGAAATCTGCTCAACATCTCACAATAATATACATCTTAATTGGCTACACTAATCTCCATATAGGTTCCCAAAAGATAGAGGGGGGTGTAGAGAGAAAGAACAAGAAATAAATGTCAATTATCAAAGGAGATTCCCCTAGCTTCTTTAGTTATATTACATTCTAGATATCACGCTATGTACTAAAAGCACTGCAGACTTCAGCAACCACTTGGCCTTTAAGACTTCAGAGAGCTGCTGCCTGGGCACTGGAACCCAGCATTGAAACTTCTCTGCCCCAGAGATTTTGTTAGCTGCCTAAAGAACAGAAGCCCCTCTGTCTGCCTTTCGTATTGAGAGGTTGGGCAGTCAAAACTGCAGGATGCTTTTCAAAGATGGTTCTCCTCCTCCTCTAAAACTATAATAGCCTTTCTTTTTCCTTGTCTAAAATCATGCTTTTAGAAAATAAACACCCAACTCATTTTCACTGACCTGATTTCAAAGGAACTTTTGATCTTTCCTGAGTGTTAAACAGACATAGCCCCCATGACTCAAGCTTTGCTCCTTAACAATGGATACCAATTATATTTGGCTCCAGTTGGTTTTCTGTGAGAATCTGTAAGAGCATTCTTTCCAAAATCCAGAAAAATGGACCATGGATAGCTTCTTGAAAATGATTCTGCTGATCATGCCTCTTCCTTTTCTGAGGCTTGCTAATGCCAGACATACAAAGCTTTATTTATTTTCAGTGGCCGGGGGGATGTACAAAAGCAGTCAGCTAATCAGGTGGATCTATTATTTATCTATTTAGTTACTACTATATAACATCCAAACATAGGGGTGGGTAACTGCATGGCTATATCCCAAATAAATGTGTGTGTGTGTTTCAATCTACGGGCAACCAATTGTCTTTCTGTGTATCTAACTGGTCATAGTATCCGTATGCTACCTTAAGAAAGGGATATGTCCAAAGCTCAAGGTATGTCAGCATTTCCATTGCAGATAAAAAATTCAATTACAGATTCAGAATTTATTATGTACATATGGAAATAGTACTTATAAAAGAGAGAAGGGTTTGTGTCTGGGGCTGTCAATACTGTGAAGGATTGGGTGATTATAAAGCAAATTAACAATACTTTTAAATGTGCATTCACTTATCTTTCCAATTAAATCCTTATTAAACAACTGCACAGACAGTAATGGTACTTCTGCAAAGCATGGATCAAGACAGTTTTATTGTAATTTTTACTTTGTAACAATTTATCAAGCAGTTATTTCTTTACTATTAAATTGTTTTGTTAATAAATATTCTCAGCTCACCAAAGTATTTGTAATTCTCATATTGTTTTATTTTGTTATGGCTACAGTTTGTATCTGAATGTTACTAGATGCTGGACCCTCTCTGGAATAATTTTATTTTATCACTAATTACTGTGGCAAATAAAATCAACTCCTATTAATGCCAGGTGGCCTATTGCTTTATAAAGATCTGCCATTCTCTTTTAAAATCTCCCAGTTCTAATAATAATCTTTTTTGTTTTAAAAGAAGGCATTGTGTTTTTTGTAGATAATAAATATTGCAGTTTAAAAAAGCAAAGTCTTTTTCCTTATGGTTTATATAAATACCCAAAATGCAACAATTCTTCTATGAATAGCATGTACATTTTACAGTTTCAAGGCAAAGAAGGACATTCAAAGGTCAAGTTTCTTTGCTCATGCTAAATATTTTGTAACCAAAGAATTTGATATGCAGACAATATTTCATTAATTTTACATGTTAGCCAGCACTTAATAATAAACACTGTTTTTAAGTATTTCTATGATTTGTGAAAACTTGACACACATGAATTACAGCAGATTTCAAATACTTCCTATTTCTTCTGCACTTCCTACCACCACCACCCCCGGAACCATGCTCCATCTTGGATAATTTAATGCTCAAGATAATGACTTAGGTTTAATATACAATATCAGAAGTGAGATTATATTGAAGACCTATACAACACACAAATCTTTCTACTGATCCCTAACTTCATTTGTAGGCACTATCCCAGATAAGATTGGGACACAAAGAATTCAAATGCAGAGTAAATGAAAACAAACAACCCAGATTCGCAGCCTGGGAATTCTTTTTGAATCTGCCTTGCCCCTGAGCTTCCAAGTGGTGATGGTGACCAACATGTAGTAGTAATCTTTATGACAGTCACTGACCAGAATTCTGTGAGATAACAAAATAATTAAAATAATTAAACAGTTTCTATTCCAAATCTAATAAAAACAACATAACATTATAACTAGTTCATTGAAGTGATCAAGGCATATCTAGTTTTACAGATGGTATAACAAAATATAGCACATTTAAGGAAAGAATATCTTACAGGAGTAATAAAAGTAACTGTACATAAAATACTGTATATCAGAATTGTCTGGATAGTTTGCCAAATAGGGTGTTATAAAGTGAGTCCTTGTATCCTTATAGGAAGCACAGTATGACTGGAAAAGAGCTACAGATTCAATGGATCCTTCTCACAAGGGCAGAATCTTAGCTCTTAAGGGATTTTTAAGATATATTTTCCTTCAAGAATAACTGTTGAGATGATATTGAAATGTGCTAATGTTAGTGCTCTCAGGAATTTAGGAGCAGTTGTTTAGTTTAAGTATCTTGCCAACCATAAAAAAGAGCCTTGACTACTTAGGGACACATTCCTGTGTAGGGCAGATTGATCCAATTGAGCTTTCAAACCTCTAGAATATTTCTGGAGTATAGTAGAGGCTCCATAGCCCATCATCAGAATAGCCTCTCTCTAGTGTGGTGGTTTTTGCAGGGATATCCAATTACAAATATCTTGATTTGTCATTGCCTACCATGCAAACAGTTTAGACCTTCTGGGAAAGAAAAAAAAAAAAAAACTTTAACCAGTGGGCCAGAATACAAATCCATGTGCTCACTTCTACTTTAGTCAGACCTGCCTCACTCCTTAATACCATATTAGGTACACTGCTGGGATTATTTATTTATTTGTTTGTTTGTTTAGGCCACCATCTAACAATTAAAAACTATATAAAACAGTAAACAGAATTATAAATAACATAAATAGCAGCTGAGAGACCAACTTACAGTGACACTAATAAACATCCCAGTTAGCATAATGAAGAAATGGGCTCACCTACACCATCAGGTCTGGCAAAATCAGGTCTTTAAAGCCTTGCAAAAAGCCAGCATATGCTGTGTCCCTCTGGTGAAGTGGAAGGATTGTATAGCTGTCACTGAGTTTTGTGCATTTTGAATTAAATAATTTTGGTGTGTGCTGTGTTTGGCAGAACTATGAAAGACCATACCCAAGTATTTAACAATTTTGATTTGGTGTATTGGCTGGCCATTTAGCCTCCAGGCATATACTCTAGATTGTTCTGCAGAAATTAAGAGCTCAGTTTTTAATGCAGTTAACCTGAAATGCTTCCTCAGAACTATAAGTGACTAAGGCACTCAGAGACCATTTTAGTCCAGTTGATGTTTGTGACAGAAGCAGTACATCATCTGCATACAATAAGATTGCAATATGCCTATTTGCTAGTTTGGGGGGGCTAATGCTCTAAATTACTTATTTTGGCCATGAGAGAGTGTTGTACAAATTGAAGAGTAGGGGAGCCAAAATACATTCCTGTCTTCCTCCTCTTTGAGTTGGGATTTCTTAGCATAGAGTCCTTGCATACTACAATGAACCTTTATTCAGGAGTTCTTGTGAAGTTTGTCCATTAGCAGAAGTGGCCATCTATCTGTTGTACTGTTTGTTTGTTTGTTTACTCTCTATCCACCTTTATTATTTTTATAAATAACTCAAGGCAGCAAACATACCTATTATTCCTTCCTCCTCCTCTTTTCCCCACAACAGCAACCCTGTGAGGTGGGTTGGGCTGAGAGAGAGGGACTGGCTCAAGGTCACCCAGCCGGCTTTCATGCCTCAGGCAGGACTAGAACTCACAGTCTCCTGGTTTCTAGCCCATTGCCTTAACCACTAGACCAAACTGGCTTATGGGTTTATCCTACAGCTGTCTTCTGGAAATGAGATCAAATACAGACCTGGAGTCAATAAATACAGTGTATAATGCAGAACCTGGCTGACAAATATTTTTTAGCCAGGTGTTGCAGAATAAGGCCATTATTGAAGTTAGAGCATGCAGCCCTAGAACCTGCCTGCTTACCTGCCAAACTATTTTTGAATTGATCCAGTTGAACTGTTCATTATTATAAATATTTGGGATAAAGCTTATCATGATTAAAAGGCAGATAGACCAGTAGCTGGAAGGCAAATCTCAGTTGCCCTTTTTGTTGATGGGCACTATAATAGCTAATCCCCAGTCCTTTGGGATTTTGCAACATGATTGATATAAGGAAACAGGGAAGCTAATACTGAGGTCCACCATTTAAAATTACTATCTAGAACTTCAGCAGTGATGAAATCATTGTCTGAGATTTTACTAGGCTCACATTATTTAACAGAACTAAGTAGGAAGCAGGTTGATATTGAACTCTAGATCTAATTCAGGCAAATCTTCTTGTGCATATAGAAATGATCCACACATAATATAGCCAGTAGGAGATAGGAGAATGAAAGGGGCTGGTGGTTGAATGTGAAGCTATCAAACATCCAATATAAGACTGGATTCCTAATTTGTGGTGCTGTTATTAATTGCTGCCAGGAGGTTCTAAAAACTATCTTTGCTTAATTTATAGCAGTGGTTTGTAATGTTTTTCAGCAATAAAAGCTCCTGGATAGAATGTGAAACTGGATCTTCATTATATAATTTAAATTGCATAACCAATTCATTCTTGGCCTTAAGGCAATCAGAATCAAATTAGGGCTGAGAGGGGAAAGCCTTACTTTTAGATTTTACTCTCTAGTCTGATATCAGGGCAGATAATGCTGGTTGGAGTTGCCAAATTATTTTGGTATAATTCTGTAAAACACAATTTCCATGCCACCCTCAACTGTTGTAGAGAAGATCTGTGAAGCTATCTCAAAATATGAACTCTATTATTGTCTCTTTTAGCTAATGTCTCCATCTAGCACAGACTCGCCTTAAATCTATTCTATTGAGAATAGAATCCAATTCTAAGAAGAAATTATCAAATGTTCTTACTACTAGGATGCTAGGAAAATGGACAGCTATCTAGGTAAAATTTTCACATGAAAGGGCAGATTTCTTGACCCTACAGTATAAGTGTGATGAATGCCTAGATATTCTTTTACATCAATTCGCAAAGTTGGCCACCAAAATTGCCTTTGTACAAGGTGTAAGGTTTTTACAAATCCAAAGTGACCTGCCGTCTTATGGTCATGCAACCGCTGCAAGATTTCAGAACGCAAAGTCTCAGGGACGTACAACTTAGAGTCTACCCAGCAGAAACCATCAGAAGTTGACACTTTATCTCTGTTGGCTTGCAACCAAGTATCAGATTTCAAAGTGCGAAGAAAGCCTGCAATTGAGCAGGTACTTCTGCTTTTCGCCTGCAGGGCTTGGGTTGCTGGCACTGCATTTGGTTTCTAGTGACAGCTGCCAAACCCAGTTGTGATTTTGTTAATACAGTGTCAACAATGTTGGGTTGCTGAGTATCATTTTGAGGCAAATGAGAAAGCGCATCAGCTAAAAAGTTACATTTTCCAGGGAAATATTTAAGTTGGAAATTAAAACAACTAAAAAACTGAGCCCAGCGAACTTGCTTAGGGCTAAGGCGCCATAGTGTGTGAAGAGCTTCCAAATTTCTATAGTCAGTCCAAACTTCAAAAGGAAATTTGGTACCTTCCAATAGATGGCGCCAGTTCTCTAATGCAGCTTTAACGGCAAATGCTTCTTTCTCCCAAACGTGCCAACAGTGCTCAGTGTCACAGAACTTTTTGGATAAATAACCACGAGGTCTCAGTTTGCCTGAGGGGTCCTTTTGAAGTAGAATAGCCCCAATAGAAGTATCTGAGGCATCTACTTGCACAACAAAGGGACGATCGGGGTCTGGATGTTGCAATACAAGCTCTGCAATAAACAAAGCTTTGAGCTTGTCAAATGCAGCCTGGTAGTCTGGGGTCCAATTAAGGAAGGCATCAGGGGCTTTAACTTTGCAAGTTTCCCCTTGGCCTTTGGTTTTCAACAAGTCAGTGAGTGGCAGGGCAATCTCTGCGACCCCCCCGATGAACTGCCTATAGAAATTAGCAAACCCCAGAAATCTTTGTAGCTGCTTGCGGGTGTGAGGTTGCCCCCAATTCGCCACGGCTTGCACTTTGGCTGGGTCCATTTCAATGCCCCAAACTGACACCCAGTATCCCAAATAATCAAGCTGTGATTTGTGGAATTCACACTTAAAGAGCTTGGCATACAGTTTCACTACTCTAAGCTTAGCAAGCACTTGCCTGAGCAAGGTTTCATGTTCCTCTTTTGTTTCTGTGTATATTAATACATCATCTAAATAGACCAACACTCCTTTAAATAGATGGTCATGGAGAACCTCATTAATGAGTTGCATAAAAACTCCAGGAGCCCCTGAAAGTCTGAATGGGAGAACCTTATATTGGAAGGATCGCAAAGGATAATGGAAAGTCTTCCATTTATCCCCAGAAATACACTTCCCTTAAGTCCAGTTTGGAAAAAAAATTCCCCTGAGCTAAATGAGCTAGCATGTCCTTCATTAATGGTAGGGGGTACTTTGAAAATGTGGAAATGGCATTCAAGCCTCGGTAGTCCGTGCAAAGTCTAAGAGTCCCATCCTTTTTCTCATGGAATAAAACTGGTGCTCCCACAGGGGAATTGGCAGGCTCAATGAAGCCACGCGCCAAATTCTTGTCAATAAACTCACGCAAAGCTGCCAGCTCCTTTTGGGTCATGGGATAGATTTTGGGCTTGGGTAGCTTTGCCTCTGGGTCTAGTTCAATGGCACAATCAGTCTTATGGTGGGGGGGAAGCTGGTCTGCCTCCACTTCTCCACATACATCTGCAAAATCCGCATACTGGGGAGGCAATCCCTCAAGCTGTGCTGGCGTTGGCATTGCTTGACCAACCCCCACCTTGCATACTCGAGTTGTAATAGACACTGCCTCTGCAGGGCCGTTGTAAAATCCATCTCTAGATGTCACAGTTCTGTACTCCCAGTTCATATAAGGGTTCTGGTATTTTAGCCAAGGCATGCCCAAGATAACACAAGGACTGCCTGCAGGATCCACCATGAATTTAATGTCTCTATATGGCTCCCCACATGCATGGTTATAGTTCCGGTAAAGTGGGTGGCCTGGCCCCCTCCATCCTCTGAACCATCAAGCTGCGTAAAAATCAGAGGGCACTTAAGGGGAAATGTTGGTAGGTCCAAGGCTACCACCAATTTAGGGTGGATCAAATAACATGAGCAGCCAGAATCCACTAATGCCCAAACTTCAGCATTTTTCATTTGGGACTTCAGTCTGACTTTTAACATCAAAGTGGGACAGTCATGAGTCACCATGAAGTCTTCGCGCCTGTCCTCTGCCGCCTGCTCGCTGGCGCTTTTCACAGCAGGCGGCTGGAGTTTCCCGCCGGCTCCATGGGTTCAGGCTCAGACTCCCCAGAGAAATACACAAAATCCTCACTGTCGACGTCACCTCTGGCTGCTGTGGCCTTGCGTACTGCCAGAGGCGATTTCGTAGGCACTCTTCCATGTTTGGGATTGGGTTTGGGCTTCGGACAATCGGCCGCCTGGTGTCCCTCCTTCCCACAGCATAGGCACTGCCCCTTTGCATAGCAGTGACTCCTCTCTTCCTCTCAAAGCTTTGGGGCTCTTTTGGTGGCGAAGTGGTCCCCTCTGAGAGTTCGGGTACTCAGATAGGACTGTTCAGCCTTTCGGGCTTGTAAATAGGTAAATTTGGCAGTTTCGGCTTTTCCAGCCAGGCAGATCCAATCATAAAGAGAAGTGGGATCATCTCGGCCTAAAGCCCAACACAATATGTCACTGGAAAGACCTTCTTTAAAATACTCAACTAAGGTGGACTCTGACCAATCAGTAATTTTATTGGCTAGAGCTTTAAACTCTAAGGAGTAGTCAGCTACTGACATCTGGCCCTGGGAGAGCTCTTTCAAGGCTTTCTTAGCCCATTCTTTTGCCAGGGAATCTTCAAAATGCATCTTCAATGCCCACATGAAATCATCAACGGTGTCCAGAGCAGGTGTGTCAGCATCACACAGCTGGATGTACCAATCCACCGCCCTCCCCTTGAGCCAGGCTGCAACTGCATCGACCTTGGATCTTTTGTGCGGAAAATACATCCCAAAATCCCTCATATAGTTCTTTGTGTTGGTGAGGAAAAATGCCAGTTTCGTTGGGTCCCCATCGAATTTAACTGACAGCTCTCTAAAACCCCTGCTGGGGCCAGGTGCCCTGGAAACAGGGACTGCAGAAGCCAGAGATGCAGCAGCAGACGCCCCATCGCTCCAGGTCATGGAGGGTCAAGTTCTATATGATGGGGATCCCCCTCCCCTGTTGCAGCTTGTCCCTGCCCTGTTGTTGGTCTGCCAGCTGGTACAGGCGAGCATTGTTGGTAGCTGTCCTCCCCCCTCTTCACTGAGCTATCCATTGACATGGAGAGGTTTTTTAACAAGTTTTCTATAGATTCCATTTTTGCTTCTAACATCCACAGTCTCTGGGGAGTTGGTGAGTCCCCTCTCACCTGACATCCCAGGGGTCTGGCCAGTTTGGTGGATTCCCCCTCTGGTGTCAGCAGCACCCGGTATTTCCAAGATGTTCCTGGCTGTGCCTCATCGATGTCGTCTAGGACTATCAACTTGCTGAGGGACTCCAACGGGCCCAGTCCTTCCACTAGCACCCTGCTGGTCTCCGCCTCCTCTGAGTCCGACTCCATTCCTCCATCTGGGGAGGTGCACTGAACAGCTGGTGCCTGGGATGGTTAGACCGGGATGTCTTGTCCTTCACCTCACACCATTTCAGGGGCACTGCTGGAGGGCTCCTCTGGGACTTCGTGGTTCATGTTGCCAACTAAAATTCCTCACAAGAATATTCTCTTGGTAGGAGTTAACGAAATTAGAAATTCTCAGCTTTATGTGATGAACACCTACCCAAGTTTCCAACCAGACTCACACAAGAAGCTTATGGATATCTGGTTTATTACTGGATAGTATGCAAGTTCAAGAGCAAAGCTGAGAATGGCAAAAGTGCGGGTCTTTCAAACAATTAAAGCTTAGACAGTTCCAATCCTCCCCCCAGAGTCAGTAAGAGTCCACTCCCCGCAGCCTGCAGGTGTTCCTAACGGTTCCTGCCGCTCTTCGGGAAAGTGTCCTTGAACAGACGAGATAACCCAAATAGACATTCCAAAGTCTCTACATCAGTGCCTGGTAGAAAGAACAAGAGCAGCGCCCTCCTGAACAGTAACACGTGTCAGCACCAGCATGGCATGGGAACTGGTTACCAAGTTCACAGGAACATTGGAACAGGAACCGTGATAATAAGCAATCACAGGAAGACCTTGCACCAGTCCAATCTGAGAATTCAGTGGGGTAGTTACTGCTGATTCAGTGGATATAAAAGTTAGCCTATTACAGCTCCTTGTAGTCCCCCTATTTCATCATTAGATTGGCAGGGAAGTAAAGGAGATCTTATATCTAAATCAGAAGGGGAGACCAACACTGCAACTACATAATTAGATTTAGTGGGCAAACAGCAACAATTTGTAAGTTGGTTGGCTCTGGCAAGAGTTGTCATACTTTTGTTGCAACACAACTAATTTACTAAAGTAAACTCTAGGACTTGGTACAGCATGCAGCTAACCAGAACATTATATTGAGACCTAATCACATTCATACGATACAATACAATACAACCTCTGCTCTGGCTTGCTGTCATTTTCCATGGTTATAGTAAGATATCCATTTTACATTTTAACGTCCTAATTTATTTAAGTCTTGGTTGTCTGAAGGATGACATTGGCTTTATTATGGGCCTGCCCAGATAAGAAGATCTACAGGAGAGGATCATTTAAGCAAATTACTGCTTGTCAAGTACATGGGAGAGTGTTCACTCCTAAGTTACTTTCAAACTGAAACATGCTGCTTTTGGAGTTGCGATTACTCCCACGTTTATGTACTCAAAAAGTATGCCAAGATATATCTTTTTAATTTAGCATTTTGAAAGTTTTAAATCATGTTTTAACAACAGAAAATAGTTATTTTAAGTTTTCAGTTTGTAATTATTGAATTATATTTTAATTGCATTTTAATTAAATTGTTTTGTGTTTTATTCTTTTTTATTGGCTCCTTGAAGACAATTTTGGGGTAGGAGGGTTGGGTATTAAAAAATCTAATAACTAGCTTACTAAATAAATGGTAGCAATCAGTGTATTCCCTGTCCAATACAGGCTGTAGAATACATGGGCTGGTCCTTAGTTTTTAAGAGCAACCTTATTCACTTGGTGAAATTGCATCTCTTGGCCTTCCTTCCCAATTGTTCTTGTTTTTCAATGTAATATTGAACAGCATAGGCATGAGCTGATATGAATGCTTTTTTTCCCCCAGTGGATCAATCACTAAGTTTATAAATAGGTTAAATACCATTGCTGAAGAAACAGCATAAATGAATAATTATTTCAATTTCAGTTCTTCTAATTTTTCCCATTTAACTTGTGTTCTGATCTGCTTCCACTTGTGAATATTTTCCAAAACATATGCATTTTTCAATAGTCTATGCATTTCCATGCTTGCTTTCCTCAGTATTTATTTATTTTATTTATTTATTATTTTCTATCCTGCCTTTATTATTTTTATAAATAACTCAAAGTGGCAAACATACCCAATACTCCTTCCTCCTCCTATTTTCCCCACAACAACAACCCTGTGAGGCAAGTGGGGCTGAGAGAGAGTGACTGGCCCAAGGTCAGCCAGCCATCTTTCATGCCTAAGGCAGTACTATATATTTTGTATACATGTGTATATATACATTTGTATATATTTGTATACATTTTTTCTGTAATGTAAGAATTATAACATTTTGTGAAAATATTCAAATTCAGGGGTCTTCTGAATATTCTTACCAGAATGTCAGCTCACACTGATATTCCTATTCAAACTCACCATTGCTGACATTTTGTTTTGAAACACCATACTTATAACACTTAAAGTATTGTCACTAAGATTTTTTATGCCTCTTATTTATCTGAATCAATTTAGCTGCTATGTATGAAGAACTGCACACAGTATTAAAATATATTATAATCTTGACCTCTTGTAATTAAGATATTTTTGGTTTTAATAGAAAAAAATATAAAAAACATAATGTTGCCACTGGGAAGATTCTTTTTAAGAAGTTTAGCATCAGTGGCTTTCTATATATATAGAAAACTAAGGTATTGGCTGTCTTGTAGTCAGTGTTGTCAAATATAAAACAGCCATAGCAACCATCATAAGAAAAGATCAAATAAATAGAAGTGATTTTATTGACTTTTCAATATATATTTGAAGACAATTTTTAAAAGAATGTTAAACAATAAAAGCTAACAACTATATCTTTTTTCTTCATTACTCAAATAGATCCATCATTTATACATAGTTTAGAAAAAAAGGTTTGATTAAATATGGATTTTTTATCATCTCACCTATTATATTGGCTGAACTTTATGAGTGCTATATATCTCTAGAGGCTCCCCATCTTAGCCTGATATTTTTCTTATCATAATGTGGGAGATTACAGACTTTACCTTGTCCCAGCCAAAATTTCTATTGACTTGCTCCCTATTTTCCAGTGAACACCAAGCACATTTCTACTCCATGTCAAAAGAATACAAAGAACAAAGAAGATCCAATTTCCAAGCTACCATGCAAATTAGGTTGATATACACCAGAATTTGCATGACGAAAGAAGGTGATGGCAAGTGAGCATTAAGAGATGACTGATCAAGTACAGTAGTTTGCGCTGTCCCACAGTTCTATGAAGCAGCAATGAGGACAGAGAAACTGAAGCAGGACTTGTGGGAACAGTAAGAAAAGCTATGTGGCTACAGCTTGCACGGCAAATAAGAGCTTTTGACTTTTTTTTTTTTTAGGTTGAATGACTGGTGGCTTGGGATGGGTTTGGCAATTCAATTTGATATAGAGAAGCAGTATACTAATTTATCTCTAGTATAATTCTATCAAAATCCTGTAATGAAATCCTTTGCATACATTTGATAACGAGTTCACAGAAATGTTTAAAATAAACTTCAGTGGAGTTACATTTGGGAAGAATTTGATTCTTACTGGGATTTCTATCCAACTAATTTTAAAGGCCTTTTGGTTATTTTTATAATTAAAGGCTATTATTTGGAAAGAAATATGCTGTATGTCTATGAGCTTCTTTTGCCTCACTTGGAGGGTGGGGGAGCAGCAAACAGCAGTAGCATTATTGCACCATTTCACTGTACTTCTTATTAAATAGTAAATACAAATATAAAATAGTTTCAAGAATAGAAAATCCAATAATTGATTACAAATAGCTATGTGAACACACATTCCAATAAAGCCAAACTAATTTACAATGATTTGTAATTACGTAAATATTTAGGATAGGAAACCACTAGGAAATCTCAGTGCTATATATTAGATTTGGACATTGAAAAAAAAAATCCCAGAAGGGGACAATGACAAGTCATTACTGCACTGTTGCCAAGAAAATGGGGATGATGCATGCATCTAGTCAGCAAGAATTGCGCTTAACAGAAGCTCCCTTTTACTGTAATCTAAAACAATAGATAGCCACTACTAAGATAAACAATGATATTAAATTGTCATGAATTTAACAGTAATATTAAGAGGCTTTCCAAGTTTTGGCTCTCATACCACTGTAAAAGTATTCTATACTGACAAGAGACCCCATGTGATTATCTGTACATCTATCTGGGATCACATAAAGAAAAAGTATGAACAATTCCTCTGTGTGAAGCAAGAGATGGCTGCTTTTTGGCTCAGGGATTCTGGGAATTTCTGGTCACTTTCTCCACTGACCATCTCTTAACCCATCACCTGTGTGCAACGTTGGGGGTTTTAAACATTAGCCAGCTGTGGTGAATTGGGACAACTCTTTCTGAGCCACTACAAATTTGCAGTTCACAGCTACTGCATGAACAGCCCATAAAGGAGAACTGTAGAAAAATGGCAGCTCAGACCATTAGTCTGACAATGTGATTCATACTAAACTCATTCTTGAATGAATCAGAATGAAAAAAATATATATTATTTTATTCTGAGCATAAAGAAACTAAAGATACTTATTTAGGTAAATATGTTTTAGGTCAGCCTACACTGGCTTGGTGCTCTCAATGAGCACACTGGCTGGGTATGATGGGAGGTGTAATCTCAGATACTTGAAGTGCAGCATATTGGGGAAGGCTTATTTAAAGTGAAGGATCTAAATGAAATGAAATGACACTGCAGAGATTCTATAAGCCCACAGGCAATTTCCCAGTTATACTTTAAAAGGCTTCATTGTTTATTTCATAGCTTTTAATAAATATAATTCTATACTCATTCTTAGCTAAAAGGCTAAGACCTGTAATAAAGATGAAAGAAAGATTATAAAAGGAAAAAAAATGTGCCACAATTTCAAAACAGGCTAATCATCCAAGCCTCCCACAGTTTCAGATTTAGAGCCATTATAACTGTAAATTTCATTTTCATTAAAAAAAAAGAGTGTTAGGAAAGTGTCAGGAATATATGCTGCCCCTTCTCCAAATATTTGTTTGGTCTTTTGCCTTTAAGTTGAACTATTCCTAAGGATTTAATAACAAAGAATATTTAGAATTATTTTTTAAACCTTCCCTCTCTTAACTGTAGCCTGTTGCTTCTATTTTATCTTATACAGACTGTAACACCAGTGGCATTAATATGTTCCAATACTAATGTGCATTGTCTTTTAATTAGGAAGGTTACCCAGTGACATTTGCCAGTTACTGTTCTTAAACATCTGGGCTTCAATGAAAATTATTTCATTTATTCTGTATGCTATTCTATTCTTGTCAACAATACTCTTCCTTCAGGCCAAATGATCATGGACACATTTCTGGCCTAGTAGAACCTTTATATAATGGTGCGTTGGGATGCGTGTGAGTCAGCAGGATCATTAAAGCCTTGGAGATCTGTTTTCTTGTTATCTAAGATTGGCTTATACATACACTGAAGAACAGTCATCTATTTTTTAGTATTGCAGAAAATCAGTAAAATAATTAAAGCTTAAATTTATCTTGTCTATTCCTTTATTTCTCCCTATCACATTATTCCCAAGTGCCTTAGTTTTAGTCCTTCCCCCCCACTTATAATCCTTCCATGTATATTCAGACGTCTTTATGCTTTGCAATTGATACTGCAGTGTTACTTCTATCCTCTGAAAAGCCCTATCTCCATTTGCCATTTTTGGTTTAGCTTTCTTCTTCTTTAAAATTTGACAATTGCATCTCTCTCCTCTCTTCCAAACTGTTCTCTAGATATTGGCTGTATCTGTTCACTTCTTTTGTAAAATGCCACTCATCATTCTGTACCACTAATGTACCACAGCTTCTAAAATCCATTGTATTGTCATTTCAGACTGATAAGTACTAAACAAAACATTGCAGGGCAAAGGAATCACTTACCCTGATTGACAACAAATCGTAACTTCTGTATCGTTGCCAGATTGCCGCTGACTCTGTATATTCCATCAACATCCAGACCTGGAAAATGAAGACATACTTCATATTGGCTTGTGTGAGTATTATGCTGTCTGTCAAGAAAATATAACTGCTGTGACAAATATAGAGAAATATATACTTCTGTGAACTCCTTGATAATAATTCACCCGATAAAATAGAATCATGTGATGTTCTTTTTCTATGGCCCTTTGGATGTTCTGGATTATAGTTCCAATTACACTTTAGCACTGGCTGCTTCCCTAAGACTGATGGGAACTGGAGTTCAACAACACCAGAAAGGCTATATGGTGACTATATTTTATTTAAGCAAAGAAAAAACATCAAGTTTCAAGCAAGGGACTGTCTCATCCCCATTACATCGGCCCGCCCCACCCGATCATCCAGAGAGGGCATGTTCCGGACCCCGTCCGTAAGAGAATTTCATCTGGCGGGGTCCAGGAAATAGGCCTTCTCTGCAGTGGCCCCCACCCTCTGGAACATCTTGCCCCCGGAGGTGAGGCAGGCCCCTTCACTCCTGACCTTCCGGAAGGCCCTGAAGACCTGGTTCTGCCATCTCGCCTGGGGCAGGAAAGTAAACAACCATTCTTGGGGGTGGCTCCCTAGAGTCCCTCCCACCAGCTTGGATTTTATACCTTGGATTTTATATTTATTTATTGTATTTTATAATAATTGTGATGTGACTGGTTTTATGAGATTTTAATGTTTAATGTTTGGAGCTTGATTTTATTATAACCCGCCCAGAGTCCCTCTCTTGGGGAAGATGGGTGGTAATTAAATTTGAATAATAAATAAAATAAATAAATAAAATTGTGTGTGGAATTTTACCTCTTTGCATAAACTCAATACACTTCGATCTCTGTGTACTATATGATATAACTATGTACTAATTTGTATGGCAATCTGCAGGAACTAAGCAGAAATATTAAGTCTGATCTTTCAGCTGCATTAAGAGAACTTAAATAACAGGTTCTCACATTGTTTTCCTCTTCAGCCCTTTCCCATTAAAAATCCTTACTCACAATGTAACTATCATCAAGGGATGCTTCATGGTGATATTAACCATGATTAATGTTAATTCAGTTTCTTCTAAACAGATTTAGACAACTTTTCAGCTGGTTTCACAACCTAGTTGATAAAAGAACCTTATAAATCACTGTTTAGGTCACTGCCATGTAGTTAAGATACAAACAGACAACTTGGTTTGGAGAGCAGAGAAGCGAAACACCTCATCAAGGAATGTCATCACCAAATATGTAGAGTAAAACCCTGCTTCTGCCTCAGATTATTGACTAAATTATAGTTTGATAATTTGTCTTGAACTATTCTAAAACTAAATGAATGCATCTGAACACATTTCAAATATATCTGTCCAGTACTTCTTCATAAAGATTTTGCAGTGTTAATAAATTGCATATGACTTTAGCAAATATATAAAGGATATTATATTTTGAAGACTACTTTTTAAATCTTTAGTAAAATAGTTCCAGTTAGCATTTCATTAGGATATTATTCAAAATGGCAGCCTGAAGATAAAAGTTGAAACAATACATCCGCTAGAATGAATATATACCATGGATTTTCTGCTTTAAATACTTCAGCAATGAAAGCCAAACCATTCAATATAAATTGGTGGATTTGGATATCCTTTTTATAACCACATAATCCTAGCTGGATTAAAAATTACTTATTTTGGAAATAGGTTTGGGCCTATTGTTTGCATATGTTTGAAGTAGAAAGGGAGAATTGGGAGTACATTTTTAAAGAAATGTTTGGTGTTAAACATTTAGCTTCTGAACAATTTTCAAAGAAAACAACTTCAACTTCAAAGAGCACCTTTATCAAGAACTAAAACTATCTAACTATCAGGGTTTCTTCACGATAGAGCTTAAAATAGTTAAGGGAATAAAAGATAAAACAAAGTATTTTTAAAGTTTGTTTGTAAATGTAGAGATGGCATTAATGTTGATGGTAAACACCATTCTACCATGACACCCACTCACTACCGTATAATCCAGTTCCTAGTTTAATATATGCTGATTATTTCATGTTTTAAAAAGGTGTTTATCATTGAGAAGTATCACTAGTTTTCCATTAGCGCATATTGCTGTTTCCCCCTCGTTTTTTTATTTGAAGGAGCTTCAGATAATAGGGACAACCCCCCACCTCCAACCCAGGGACCATAATCCAAATTGTATTCAAGATTTCAAGTCAAGAAAAAATGCAGCTGTTGCAACTTATTCCCACCATAAATCTTAGAAGCTTTCCAGTTTAAATCTAGGATAGGAATTAAAAATTATTTTTATTTCTAATGAGCCATATATAGAAATACTCTTACTTTAAATGATTTAAGATTTGAAAACCATGAAACTCATTTTCAATTCATTTCTATGTTTAGGTAAATTCTTCCATTTAAATATATCTTCTAAGACACTTCTACAGGCTTTAACAATTTAGCTCATCACATTTAAAATAGTGAGGACAGTGTGTATTAATAAGCAACTATCTACTGTATCCTTCCAACTTGAAAAGTACAGAGGTGGGCAGAAGTCGTCATAGCAGTTGAATTGTGATCCCTGGACCCTCTCCAGTATTAAGGTTGAGAGGAAAACTGAATGTTATTTGATAGATGCATGGCTAAGTTTTCAGGAGAACCTTGGCCATACAGGGTCATACTAAGCTATGAAACAGGAGCAAAAAGAACAAGTGGAAAAGAATGCAATCTCTTTATATGCAACTCAACAATCCATATCAGCACCTCCTATGGGGAATGCTAGAAGGCAGATTCAGCACTGCACACACATGAAAAAGGGGTGGGGTTTGGATTGCAACCCCACACCCATCTTCTTGAACATTTTGACACCCTTGGTGCATGTGTGAGCTGGGGCTCTTTGGAGACAAGAGAGAGTCTGGTATTCACATGCTTAGGATTGGATTGAGAAGTTAAGCAAAACCTGTAGATCCACATTTCTACATGTTTCACGTTAACTTGCTCCCCATAAAATCACTATAAAACCATAGTGGCTCTCAGCAAATGTACAATAAACTTTTTTTGTTTTACAAATCAAAACATGTACATAACCCATAGTTTAATACCATATCTTCTTTGTTATAGTCATCAACTTATTTCTGTATCAGCATTTAATTTAAAATCCCACACTGCTCGGCTTTTGTTATCCTAGCAACTAGACTGCTGTGCACAGGGATGGGTCCAGGCATTTTGGCGCCCTTACACCAAGTCATATCCCCCCCCCCCCATGGTTTGGTTGTTTCCAGTTTTGTTAGGAATTTCAAAAAGATGCCCTCTTGTTTCTTTTCTTTTCTTTTTTTTTTGGAGTTTCTGAGCTTTATGCTTCGGATTTTCAGCCCCGGACAATTTTTTTTCCTTTTCTTGGACATTTGAATCTTATTTACACTGCGAAATTATATTTAATCCTCCAGTGGGCGCTCTGGCTCACGGAGTGTGCCCTTACTGCTTTTCACTTTTTTGTTGTATTTTTCAGAAGTCTTTTAGATTTTGGTGCCCACTAAAATTGGGTGCCTCTAGGCTGGTGCCTACTCAGCCTCAGACTAGAGTCGGCCCTGGCCATGTAGTAGGGCTGGGACTTAGCAGACCCAAATTCAAGTTCATCCTTTGTGTCAGGCTTTTCCCAGACCAATACTTGAACACAAAGACTAGCAGGCAAGAAATTTAAGGACACAACTCTTTGATAAACTAGTTTTTTATACATAATAAATTAGAGCAGAAAATTGCAACTGTCATCTATAAGCCTCAAGCCATACACACACATACGTAAAAACAGTTTCCAGATTCAAATCTTACATATCTTTTTCCTTCCTGCTCACCCTAATGGGCAAAAATCCAACAGGATGAGAGCTTGATCTTTTGTTATGGACTTCTCTGTTTTCAGGTTTTCATTTAACCTTCTAAGCCCCAGATTTAGCCATGGTAACTTACTGGGTATCTTTGGGCCAACCACCTCTCTCAGCCCAGCCTACCTAACAGGGTTGATGTCGGTAAGATAACATACAATTTAAACAAAAAAGATCCCTGTGTTAACTGTCCTGAGTTTTTAGAGGAAAGGTGAATATAAATATAACAAATACAAATAGTATATCCTTTAACAGCTTCTCTCTTCTACCATACTTAAGTTAATTTTAGTTTTATGATTTTTTTTTAAAAAATTGGGGTGTGGATGGGTGTCACTGAGTGAAAACGTCTCCCAAGAAAAAAGGCAAAATTCTACAATATTTGGGGGGGGGGGGGGGGGTAGGAGAGTGCGAGCGGAAAGGTTCTAATGGTTTTTTAAAAGGTGACTTTCCTGCACTTTGGTGCAGCATGAACGGCCTTGCAGTACTGTTGTGTTTCACAAGTTCTTTCTCTGATCTGCCCATGTTGCATCTCCTAGTGTCCTAAACCTAAATTAAGGATTTTTAACCGACAGTGACTTTTCTCTTCCATACCAGAAAGTAAACTTTTCATCAATATTCAGTTATTCTCTCAGTCTTCAGCCTACAGGTAATTTTATTTTTCTTCAGTCTACTTCCCGTTGCTTAACGGTAGAATGTTTCATTCACTGTATATGAACCAAGAGTAAGGGCAATTATAGAAAAGTGTTCACTGTGCTTCTACCTGTGCACTTGTACTTAGATTTACAAATCAACTTTGTCTGGGCCCTAATCTTACTTTCTACGTTGCCCTGCTTTTGTCAAGTGAGAAGTTTTCATTTCAATAAAAAACACTTAATAACAGCAGGTTCAGAAGGTTTCTATGAAGTGCTGGTTGTGACAACTTACAGAACATAAGCTCTGTCTGTGTGTCATGAATGTGCTAGGAAACTTTCATCACTAGTAGTTTTTCCATTAATTGAGAAGCGGTTCCAGTAAATATACCTACTTTAAAAAAGAAAAGAAAAGAAAAAAACACTTTAGGATGGTTTTCAGGTTTTTTTTTTTTCCTTTTTTCAGCTAAACAAAATGACTTCATTGTTTCCACACTCCATGTTCTTTTAAACATTAGCTGGGATGATTGAGACCGAGGAATGTGGGAAAATGGATTCCCAAGCCATGTCTATCCCTTCTAATTCTGAGCTGCATTTTTTGGCTTGGCTTGAATCACATCATCACATTTCAATATGAATCTCACTGTAAAGTGATATTTCTTAAACATTTTTTTCACTCATCATGGGATAAGAGACAAAGCAATTCTACCCTTTCAACAAAATTCTACTTCTGGTCCTCCTCATCCTCGTCTTTTTTTTTTTTTAGGAAAGAAATGGGAAAATTTTCCTTTGAAATGAATTGTAGAGGGAAAAATTGCTTTTAAATGAACTGTGTTTTTTTAAAAAAATATAGTCCCTTGTTTGTAAATCTTGTCATCTGTTTATCAGAAATTCCAGCTATTTTAATCTGTTGGAGGCAGGGCATAAACTGCTTGGAGGCAGGGCATAAAAATCAGATGATTCTAATCAGCATGCTGCTGAAGACAAGTCCTGCTATCTGAGAGAAAAATCAGATGCTTAAAACAGAGATTCCCAAACTTTCTTGGTTCACAGAAACCAGGTTTCTGTGTTAGTATCTCAGTATTTTTTTCACAGCAACCCTAGACCAAAAGACCTCTGAAAACTTACCTTTGCAGAGTTATGACATTGCAAATGGACATCACAAAAATTTAAAATACCCTGTGGTGCCCCTGTGAATTTGCTATGATGCCGAAAATGCTGCCGCACACGCTTTAGGAACTACATGTGTAAAAGCTTTTCTATCATTAACAATGAGCAATATTATTTGAATAGCACTGTTTACTTTTGAAATAAAGAAGCTTTATGACAACACTACGCTTAGCTTTAAAAAAATGGCATAGATGTCAAATGTAGGAATTTAATAGGAATTGATATTTTAACTAAAGGTACATTTCTGGCTTTTACTTTATAGAGTATAGTGACATTATAATAATGTATACTTTACATCCGGTATGATACTGCTTTCATGCCAACATTGTTTTCCTGGGATGTTGAGAAACACCTCCATTCCACCCAAGGAAAACTGGAACATCTTTTTAGGCCCCATATTCTTCCATCAATTCATCAGGTCAGAGCCTGTCCCTACTTTATCCCTAGTGAAAGCTCATAGTGCTGAGCTAAAAATAGGATTACACTGAGAAAGCTACGTTCCTTGGAAACCAGAGGGCTCTGTCAACCCCCTCTCAATAACCTGGTCCTTCACCTTCCCACTCCCTGCACCAACAACTTAAAATTTGAGACTCTATTGTCTATCATGCCCTTGTTCCAGGCACAGGAGCTTTATCTAGTCACAAGCTGCTGAGACGTTAATTGTTTATTAGTGATGCTAGTGCAGTATGGATGAAGCCAAAAGTAAACAAAAGTAGAGAAAAATCAACTGCATCAAGGACTGAACACAACCTGCAAGAGATGCATAATTTTCTGGAGCTTCCACTCTTGGGGTTCTTGTGGCATGAAAGACAGGAGGATGCCCATGGCCAGGATGTGGCTGGTGTCGGGAAGGGATTCCCTGTCTTCTTCTCTCACCTGCATCTACCTGTGACACTGGAAAAGTTATGGGCATGCAAAAACACAGACAATGGCATCTCCTTCTTTTCACAACACTTAACATTTATTGCACAGAGGAGATGGATTGCTCTGGATGTAAGCAAATGTGCATGGAGCAGGGATGTGTGCTTGAGCCAAAAATATCTATTTCATATGCCTATGAGCACCCATTTTTCTCTCTCCTGCTTGTTTTCATGACCAGAATGATCATATTCCATAGATACACAGGCCTAGTAAATATAGAAGAAAATTCTTCTTCAGGTAACCTGGCCACCACTGCTATTTTAGGGCAGCCAGAAAGGATCAGTTTGTTGATTTGATACATTGCCCATCTTTTCTCTCTCTTTTCAAGGCATAGTAGCCTAACAAATGAAAAACAACATATGGATAAGTTACTCAAAGGAAAGCAACAAGTGGATCAATTGCAGAAATCAGCTTTGACAGTGGCAACTCAGATGCCAAAAAAGGTATCTTTTTAAAGTTATCAAGCACATTATGTAAAAATCTGGCTTACATTTTAAAAACCAGGCATGAGTGACTGTAAAATATTGGTAAGAAAAATGGTTAACCATCACAACCTCAATAAGATGTCATGTCGAATACAGCCACTAAGTAGTATGTATTACAGAAATCTAATGCTGAAGTTCCAAACTGATAGATAAAAATAGTTAGATCACTAAGTAATCAAGAACAGAAAATATAATAATAGTAAACTTTTGACCACACACAGATGGGAACTGGGCACATCCAGACAGCAGTGAGATATGATCATCAGCTGGGGATCTGATATATGCCAACTGGGAGGAGTTAAATATATCAGTCAAAGAATAGAACACATTAAATCTCATTTTATTCTATTGTGCATTTTCTTCCTCTGCAGCCACACACAGTTCAGCAGTATAGCACAATTTTTATTTATTGCCCTAGAAAAATCTTTCCTCTTATTTCTTCTGTTACAAATTAATGTCATGAAAGAGTTAAGGAACATTTTTTTTAAAAAAAAATGCTTGATTATATCTGTCATGATGGAATATTCTTCATGTATGCTTCTATGTAATCCGTTTACCTCCTTATAGATCCCTCAAGCCCACCAAATAGTTGCCTAAGTCCATATGATACCCTTGTGTATTGCATTTTGTACTTGGATCTTTGATTTAGCTGAGAGAGGTTTGAAAACATATGCAGCTTGACAACTCCCTACTGGCTATACAACTGAAGGAAAGTGTAAATGATTCCTGTAAAAGCCAGCTGTAACACATTCTTGTTCATCTGGCTGAAGAACTGCCACTTCCAGACAGTAGCATATGAAGAAGGCAACCGTTTTTCTAAGACTTTTGATTTTTGTTGAACTTTGCCCTTTTGGCGATATATTAAAAAAAAAAAACCTGGGCTGATTTTCAGAGGAAGAGATAAAGACAAATGAGAATGAACCTCAACCTCTTCCATCTTGGTTTTGTACAGAAGTAAGACCCAAACATTTTAAAGAACTATTCTTAATCATCTTTTTATGCCATGCTCTGAAATGCATTTGATATTCAGTCCATTTTTGCTTGGTGACAGTGCATAAAATCACACAACCACCACCAGCAGCAAATCCGCTTGGTGCAACTTATAATAAGGGGTATTATCAGATGTGTGCTCACAAGATGTCTTCACATCCCCTTCTGGTGTTCTCACTTTTAAAGCAGACCTCTTCCTGCCCCACCCCCTTTATTTTACTACCATTGCTCTGATGCTACAGTGATCAAAACAAACTGAACCTTCTGACATTCCATTGTGGGTCCACAGAAAATTTGAAGCAAGGAACAACTGAGGGTTCAGCTTCAAAGAAGCAAACTTGCATTCACTGAAACTTTTAGCCTGATTGCAAGGTGCCTACATTGCCACTTAAACTTTTAGAAGAAGAAAAAAGAGAAGGGAAGCTTTGCAGTTCTCCGGGGCGGTGGTGGGAAAGCAAGGAGAACAGCCAAGGTAGAAACCAAAAGAAACTGGGTAGAATGGAATAAATAGGTTCTGCTGGGGATTCTATTGGGGGTGGGAAAATATGGTGAGGAAATTTCCATTTAATTAAAGGACCATTCTTGGATTAACCACAAGATTTTTTTTTTAAGGCAGCTGCCAACCAGAGGAGAACATAGGAGCCTGGTTCTCCAGAATGAAATCACTCCACAGGGTAGTGCCTACCTGCTGGAGGAGAGTTGACATGCCAGGCTCTGTAGCCAATTAAAGCCTTCTGTCACTAGACAAAAGGAAGAAAGTATCACAAACTATCTGCTTGGAACAGTCTAAGACAGCTTAGGATGGAAAACAATTGTTTTAGAGTGGAGCAGGGGATGCATTTGCAATGGGCTGGGAGTGGATGGAGGATGTCCAGCAATCAAGAAGAGGTGAATGATCCACACTAATGCTGGGCAAGCAAAAAGTACAGTTTGAGAACCCTGAGAATGGCTAAGATGATGTTAGTCCTTCAAGGTATTCCAGACAAGAAGCACAACCAGGAGTACTAGCTCCATCTTTATTGTAAGGTTATATTAACAGAATCTTGCAAGACTGAAAGTATTTCTCCCCTCCTTTCCTTTTACTGTCTGGAAAACTAGGGAGGGTCCCTTCTGAAACATGTACCATGCCCTCTCTCCTTCTGTGGGCTGAGATATCTTTTATATACTGGTTGTCTAGTCTGTGGCTCTCCCTCTTGTCTCCCAAGGTCATTCCCACATACCATTACATTGCTTTGAGGCAGCAAATATTGGACAATTTATACAGGGTGAGTACATGTGATCCTTACATATTTTGTATGTCTTAAAGTCCCAGAAACACAGTATTCAGTCACTGAAACTCCATTTTGAACGTCTTTAATTTTGCTTCTTTTTCATTGGATGGTCTAAACCAGTGTTTCTCGACCTCAGCAACTTTCAGATGTGTGGACTTCAATCCCCAGAATTCTGGTCTAAACAATCTTCCTTTTTAAAAGACAACCCTGGTGGCCAAGAGTGGTTGCTCTCTTTTTTTAAAAGATTGGTTCAAAATTCTTGGGCTACCTTATTTTTGACCTTTTAAATCTCTCCTTCTTTTTTGCAGTTTTAGTGTTTTATAACTGATTTTCTGTTGTACAAATGTTTTTTAAATGATTATTTTAGCTTCTGTTCATTGCTTTCTTGAGCTCTCTGAAGAAACAATTCAAATGCTTTAAACAAATACACACATTACAAAATGACCAGGGCAACTGTACAATGCATTAATGGAGTGATCAAAATTGTGTTAGTGTGAATGGGTGTATATAAAGACTAACAGATAGGGAGAAACTATTGCAAATACACTTCTAGATATAGATGACTGTGAAGTTACCCACTGGTGTATCAGAGGTTTGACAATTTAGTGCTCAAGTGAAAAATATATCATACCAATTATGAAATATGGACATATGTAACAAAGTTTTGAAAGCACGTGTCAGCTTTCAAATTATGTACAAAAGCATAACAAATTCAATAGCAAAAATGAGTGAACCTTGAAATAATTTATGGTGGGAAAAATTTTGTTCTAGTGGCTTATCTGGGCAGCACTTATAGGAAATACATTTGTTGCAATTACAAATGAGTTTAGAACCAGCTTATTTGTCACTGAAGTCAATGGAATTGGGACTTCTATGAACAAGCCAACACGTACTACTACATACAATTCAGTTACAAAGTCCTTATTATCTTAAATATATAAAAGCTGTGTGGTAACTCTTGACCTGTGCAGAAACTTAAATTCTGACTTTCCTATACCACCAGAAAGTTCAATGACTTATTTTATTTTATTTTTTTAAAAAAACTGCTTCTTTACTTATCAGCTTAATTAAAATTTTATGCCATATGCTTCTTACCATACTATGCAAACAATGCTCAGCTTCTTGAGAGATCCCAACAGAGAAAGTAGCATGCTCATTGCTAGTAATTTCTCTAAAGGGGAACTAACAATGGCAACAATTATATATTTAAAGAGAATATGTATATATACTCAATAATTTTGTCATTTTCACATCTGTTTAGTTATGAGTTTATTTCACTTGTGAAAGAATCAGCAAGAAAAGATTTTTGAAATAACAGCAAGAAAAGCTTTCTAATGTAAGTCTTCTGATATTTAAAGACACCTGTTTAGTAATATTGAACCCAAACATGAGACTACAAAAAGTCCATATGCAGGCAATTACTGTATTGTAAGGGTTATTGCATGCCTCCATGCATATTGTTGTGAATGAAATCAAATATTTAGGTTTTAACATTTTAAAATATCACAATAAAACTCATGATTATTCTGTATATGGATTGGTGAATGTCAATATTGGGTGGATGATTATGGATGGTCATGGCAATTTATTTATTTATTCATTCATTAATTTTCTATCTCGCCTTTATTATTTTTATAAATAACTCAAAGCAGGGAACATCCCTATTACTCCTTCCTCCTCCTATTTTCCCCACAACAACAACCCTGTGAGGTGAGTTGGGCTGAGAGAGAGTGACTGGCCCAAGATCACCCAGCCAGCTTTCATGCCTAAGGCAGGACTAGAACTCCTGGTCTCCTGGTTTCTAGCCAGTAATCCTCTGTTCCTGCATTCTAGAGCTTATATGTGGAGTTATAGTTACTATAGTGGTAATACGTTACTATTGACATATCAACTTTTATTATTTTACTAAAAACTAAACCCCATTGAATTAAATAAGACTCCTAAGTGAAAGTAAGCCTGCAGCCTAAGTAAGTTTAATTAAATCCTATTAAGGGGGTTGGTCATAATGATCATTAATATCAACTGAAGATGTTGAACATACCTATTTTTTTTTCTTTTTAACAACAGCAACCATATGGAGAGGAGGTTAGTCTTGTGACAGATCAAGAGACTAGGTACTATTCCATAGTAGCTGAAAACCCCTCCAAAAGGCTATTAGCTATGGGGCGGGGGGAATCCACAGAAACTTGCCTCTAGGAAGAGAAGGGTATTTCTGGCATGACTATCTATTTTTCATATTACAAATCCAGTCCTGGTTGGGTTTACTTGTGGCAACTATTGCTAAAACAAACAAACAAACAGACAAACATAGTTATTAGAATCCCACATGGTTCTCAGAGCTTTAGTTCCAGGGAACAGTGGAAGAGTCTAGTGAATTGATCTGGATTAGGAGCACTATGCCCAATTCCATTGGTTCCAGTTGAATTTCAGGAAAACCTAAACAATGTTCAGCAAAGTAAATGCCTGGGGGGACAGATTAAGTTTATAACATCCTGCATGTGGCGGTTGTTCTACAAATAGGATTCCTGAGCCTTTTATTCTGTAAATAAAATCTGGATATCTAATATCTGATACACAGTTCAGGTATCGTCTGTTTTAGCCCACTGCAATAACTGAATGATTATGATGGAATTTATGAACAGTCATTACAGTATATCACAGATCTTGGATTGAATATGTTTTAAGCTTCTGATACTGTCTTAAAGTTATATTATTTTACTGTGGAATATTTTTAAATCTCTAGAAGGAGTATGCAGAGTTTGCTGCCACCATGTTTTTATTTGTCAGTAATGAAAAAAATAAACTCGTTTGTTCTGGATGATAGCAGGCAGTTTTCCTTAGGTTAGATTTTCTCCATCAACTACTAGTTGGCAACCCACCAGCTAGTCAGTACCTGCTATCTAGAATTCAGGAGATTTAGTCTTCCATTCAGTCATGGAATTTATTGGGTTCTCCTGATCAGTCAGTATTGCTTCTTCTAATTTCTTATGTGGCTGTTGTGTGGATTAAAAAGAAAGGGGTGGGGTGGGGAAGCAAGAGATAAGGAGGAAAGGAAATATATGTTTCCTTGAGCTCCTCGAAAAAGAGTTAGTGTGCAACATAACACAAATATTAGCAAAAGTTCAATGCCACTAATTAATCAGGAAATGTTTTAGCCCTAGTTTTCCAAGGAAGCATTTCCGTGAGTGTTAGCATAGACTAAGTTCAGCCTATGATTTGAGAAAAAGAGTCCCTTTCCAAATTAAATAAATTAATAAAGTGGAGAATGAGTCAAATTTGTTTCATAAATGTGCTGATAGGTTGGGGTTTATTTCTGAATGTTGGCTATAGTCTCAACGGTTACCAAAAGACTGATTTTAACAGCAAGAAAAAAGGGCAAGAGTGAATGCCTCTCATGCTGGAGTGCCAGGAAAACCCCTGGAGGGCTCCCAGGTATGAATTTAGTCCTGTCACAGCAAATGTTTCTGTGGTAAACAGCCAGTAATCACTTGTTTTTTCTGGCAAGTCTTAGCATTCAAATGCTTTCTTTTCTTAGCTTGGGATACATTTCTCTGGAATGAATTAGTCAACAAGGCAGGTATCAGGTGACTCTAAGAAAGAGGGCAACTGGCTTAAAGGGGTTCCGTTATTGGTAGTTCTGTTAAATTTTTTTTTCTTTATAGAAAAAAATGCAGCTTAGGTTCTGTTCTTCATACTTTCCAAATTATACCTCCATGATACATTGTTTTACTTCTTCCTTTTCTGTTTCCCCTCTAATTTGTACGTCATACACTTTCTGAAATGTTTTCTCTTGATGCTTTTTTCTTTTTCCTTAAAAAACAAAAAGACACAGAGTGTGGCTTTTTTACAGACATTGAGGCCCCAGAGAAAATACCCCTCTGAGCCAACTGTAACTTGGACTTTGTACAAAACTCTGAATTGGCTTTTGCTCTGAGAAAGGTGGCTATAGCTGGATAAAATGAGTCAGAAGGCAGCCCTCGTGGAGCAATTATTGCCAAGACTCTTGCGTTCATTTGCTCCTAATTTCTACTGATAACTTACAAACATCTTTCTATATCATAAACTTCCAAGGTAAAATTGCTCGGAATGTGGTTTGGCCAATACTCATTTGCAGAGTATTAACAGAGCAATAAAATCAATGCTTGATAAGGTAAGTATTTTAGTGGCCTGAGCTCCAGTTCTTTTATTCCTGCAATACAAAAATATGTTGAGTTATCTGTTGAAAAGCTCAACTTTTTTTTTCTAAAATAGGATGTATTTGCTATCATTTTGTTTTGTTTCTTTTCCTTTTACATGCATATAAAAACAAGAAGCTGAAATCTTCTTGGAACAAGACAAATCATAAAGAACTTCAAGGATCTTGTCAGAAGTTAAACAGTACAAATTGCACATTTTTCATGGAAGTATTAGCTTTTAGTGCATGCTTGGATCCAAGTATAATAGATTATCCCAAAGTGGGAAAGAATGTATGCTACAAAATTAGCAGAACTAAGAGCTCAGATCATCTAGCAGAGCAATATGATCCCTACACTTTCAGGGTACTGCTCTCAAAGGTAACTGGAAATGTTACAAAGCTGGAAGCATGGGAAAACAAAACAAATGTTAGCACTGTTGCTAAAAAGCAACAGTAAGGGATAAGCAGTTTGTAAATAAACTTGGAAAAATAAAACAAAACTGTGGATGCTATAAATTTCTGGATAAATGTACATGTTTATAACAAACAAATTAGCAAAAAGGAGATGATGTTCTGAAATAAGCTTGGAGTGGCTCTTATGTTGTGCATCAGGGCCAAATAACTCTTAGTGACATGGCAACTATTTAATGCATTTATACTCATCTCTTCAGCCAAAAGGGCTCCCAGAACAGTTTACAGAATTTCAGTAATGACAGGTCCTGAAATCATGTTAGCAATGTAAATGGAACAATACAGAGAAAAAAAGAAGAGGAGAGGATAGTGAAACACACACACACACAGACATTCAGGACTATATTTAAATAGCTTCCAAAGAATGGCAAGAGAGTGACCTCTCTCCAACCAGCAGTCGCCCACCAGCCCTTAAAATCTGACCCAGACAATTGGGGGAGATGACAGAACAGAAAGTCTGAGAAGCTGTTCATGGAATCAGACCAAGAAAACATTTCTTGCGCCAGGACAGCATTAAATTTACAAAAGACGATGAATAATTTCATTTAATGACTTACTCATTTTTTTGTTCATTGTGCTAGAAAGACATTAATTCTGTTTTCAAGCCTCTTATTTTTTGCATTCTCTCCATTTATACAGTTTGGATTGAAGTTAGATCCTTTCAAATATCATCTAAACTATGCCACAGGGCAAGCATCTTTATCGTTTTGCCTTCTACTCCTATGAAATTGGGGGCCATTTGTTATATATCACCATATTGAATATAGCCACTGCTCCTTGATCAGCTTATGGCAATCATAATCTATTGTAGGGCATTTCATAGGAAACTCCATGAATAAATCAGGTGAAATGTATAGTGGAATTCATGATTTGTATAGGGACCTCTACAACAATAAAATTAGGATGAAAAATAATCTAGCCTTGGAAGTACTACATTTGAAAGAACATGTGAATATTGTTCTTATAGTTTACTTACTTGCTTTATTTATTTTACTTCACTTTTGATGGATATTTCCTTTTAAATTAAGAACAATCTTTTTATTGGAACATTTGTTCAGTGTTTCTGACTGGATGGTGTTTTTTATGAAACACTATATTTATATTTAAATGAATTTTATAATTAAAAAGGAAAATAGTTCTAACAATCTTAGATTTTAAATCCAACTGGAAAAAAAGAAGGAAAAAATTGAAACACATCCAAAGAGGAATGATGAAGTTTTATTGGAGGTGATCCTTGATATAAGCAAATCTTATTAAAACACTGTATTTTGACAATACTTTTTCATATGATAATCATGCAATGTTTGGGAATGAAATATAGGTCCTACAAAATCAGGATTTCATAAAGTATAGATTTGCTCTGGACTGATTTCAAAGGGAATTGAAGGAATTTTGTGAAAGTCAGTGAACATATGTTTCTTTGGTTCTTTTATTGCTGGTGTTGATCAAATGGGTTTAATCTTATTTATTTTCTGCATTTATAACTGGCTTTTTTTATAAGACCAAGTGGCATCTTACATTGAGTCTCCCCTAATTTTATTACAACAATCTGTGAGGTAGGCTGGCCTGAGAGTGAGTGAGAGATCCAAGTCACCCAGTATGCACCCATGGTCACATGAGTCTCCCCAGTCCAAATTCAATATCTTAATCATGCATTTCACTTCACTACCCAATACTTGTACTGATTATACAGAAGTGTAAAATGCATTACTAGGACAAGCATGCATACTGGAAACTGCCATATGTCTGTCAAACTACTTATATCTTTGAAAAAAAAGTCTCCTTTATCCAGCCTAAAAGATATCAAAGATTAGACTGCCCTAATCCCGCTTCAACTTGGAGAGAGGGAATCTGAAATTTAAAATCCTTTCCCACATTAAAAAGCACAACAAAGCATTTGAGCAAAATGACTGATGGAAGATCATTTGCTCTATATGAAATGATTAGTTCACAGAACGGAGGCTCAGAAAAAAACATATTAGACTACTGCCACAGGAGATAACAAAAGGAAATACTTAAGGTACTATAATCATTTTAGGCCCTTTTTTTCCAGGTCACTGTAATCTACCCAAAGATAACTAATTGCACAAAATAAACATTCCTCTTCAACCACAAAAGGAATCTATTACACAAACATATAATTCACAGTCATTTTTAGTGGGCTATAAACAGTTTGGAATGAGCATAAAATGGGACAAAAATCAAAGTGAGCATTTTGAAATGAAAAAGTGTTTGCTACAAAAGGTCAGTCCCTTTGCTTGGCAAACTATGCAGAAAAGCCTGGGAAAATGTTGAACACACAAGCAGTAAGGGGATTTTAAAGCCAACAACCTCCCTGTTTCTTTAAACAGACATCGGAACCTATAACTGGATGCTGTCAAACAAATGACAGCAAAAAAATAGAACAGCTGCTAACAAGTAAAGTTGAGAGATAAAGTTTTGAAAGCTAGGGACCTTCTCTGAAGTGGACTAAAGGTCTTTCTTAAAACTTTATTCAGTGCTATGGATCTCAGGATGACTTTTTGGCTGAGAGTCAACTATGCGATTTGTATATAATTCTTGCAACAGCATCTTGTGCTAGAAAAAGAAAATCAGCAGTGTTGTTGCAAACACTGACATTAAGAATTTGGGTATGCAAGTTTTCTTTGAGGTCACTAGTTCTCATGATAGAAATTAAACGAGTAACATCCTTTACAACATTCTGAAGCAGATCAATTAAAAAGAAAAGAATAGAGACCATAAAGAATGTGTGTAGAGAAATCCAAAAGTCTTTAACTGACAAATTACAGAACTGCAGTCCTCTGTTAGCAGGAGCTTTCAGCATAAGTGTTTCCCCCAGGAGGCAGCATTTTGATATTAAATCAAGATATGTCTTGGAGGAACCTTCTAGCCTTTAGCCTTTCTCCCTGACCTTATCTGCTAGTAACCACATATCCCTGCTTCTGAGTTTCTAGAAGCATATGACTAGTCTCAGCAGGACGATATGGCCCTCTGGCTTGAACCCAAAGAGCATTCCTATGTTTTAGATGTGGGCAAGTGAATTTAGCAGCTCAGTGCAAATTAGGAAATGGGATAAAAAATAAGGTTGTTTCTCCCATTCCTCTCTTTTCTTAGGAACTAGCTGTGATTATGAAAAAATGGTAACACGAGAGTAGAACAAACCCTGTCCTGTCATACTTGTAATCCCAACTTTGGACATGAGTATGCAAGTAACAGCATTTGTGTTGTGATGTCATGACATACATTTTGTCACTCGCCCCTTTTGTCTCCACATGGACACGTCTTTTCTCATTAAATTTAAAAATACAAAGGGTACCATATGGCATTATCGGCCTCTTCTTCATCTCAAAAGCAGGATGACAATGAATTATTTCCAATATTACACATTAAAAAGGAAAGGGGAATTAGATGTTGGCATTGCTGCCTTTGTGTCTGGGCTGATTCTTCATGTTAATGCACAGGCTCCACCCTCTTGCTGACCAGCTGCAATGCATCACAGTCACACCATAATTAACAATGAAAACAGATTTGAAGAATGAACTAAATTATACTGAAGTTAGGTTAATATCTAAATAATCATCATGAGTGTGCTCCAAGAGCTTTTCATAGTTACCTCTCTCATTCAGAAAACTTCCCTCTGAGAAGTCTTATTATTTCAGTACTGGAAATGATGGGGGAGTGTAGTATGAAGTTGAGAGAATGGCTTATGCCTGAGTCTGCCACCTCACATGTGTGTTTATTTCCAGTTTCTTTCATATCTTTGTCCATTATTTTTACAAACATATGCATTTTGTATAGTTGTTTTTATAAAATATCTTTTTTTTAATTGTTGGTGACGCAGACTGCAAAATTTGATGATGTTGCATAATTAGCTAGAAAATAGATGTAGAAATAGAATTGACATCATCCTAGAGCAGAAATATTTGACAAAATAACTTCTATTTTCCTTACACAGCATTTCTAGTCTAACCAATAATAAAAGTGAGGCTTTAATAATGACATATTAGGGTTAACTTGACAGCTAACAAAGGAACAAAGCAGAACACTAAGGCCTGAAAAGTTGATGTAAGAGGAGTATTCATTTAGATTACAATAGCTTCCTTCACCTATTCATTATCCAAAAAGTGATGATGAACAGATGTTATACAAGGTTATAAAGACTGGTGAAAACCTAAGGATACTAGTGGGACAAATTATGAAAAAATGCTGCAATACAATTTTAGTGGATATATAACATTTTCAATGAAACCCTCAGCATCTGCAAATCTATTTTTGACCAGATTGGTTTGAAATTACTGGGTGACACATTTTGAAGTTCTTTCCCTTCATTTGATATTATTAGTTTCCATTTCACATTTTGTTTAAAGTACATCTTCCCCAGTATAACACATTAAAATAATACATTATTGTTAGCATTTAATTTAAAATTATTGTGTGTAGCCTATAGTCACCTCTAGCACACAGTTAGTCAAGTCAGACAAGATTTTTGTTAGCCCAGTTAACTTGCAATGTGAAACTCACAAATGAATTCAGGTGAATTTAAATTGATTCTAAGATATTGAATGTTATACTGCCAGTACCCATTTTCACAGTGAACAGTACTCCCAAGATCTCAAAGTAGTACAACCTAGTTCTGCAGTTAAATATGTAACAGAGGTTCTCCAGAGGGAAAAAGGAAAAAAAAAACCTTTCAAGTTAAATGAAACAAACTGTGTACAGTTACAGTATGAAGATGGAACAGAGAGACCCAGAGTTCTCTGCTTCAGCCAAGATGCCAGCTGCAATGAATGTTTAGGCCATCTTACTAAGACTATGTAAGTAAACATACAGTTTTCATTAACTATGCCTTTCCCATAATTGGTACATAAGTATTTCCCATGACTCTGCAGTTGAATAACTTGGCTGGAGGCATATCTGGCCATTAGGAGGAGGGCTTTAAATCTGTTGAGTCCCAGCCATGCTGGGAGACTTGGCACCTCCACATATGGCTTCCTAATACCAACCCCTGTCTAAAATGTCATCAGAAGCTTTCATAAACATTGGATTTAGCTTCACATAAATTACTGCTGTCCTGCAATAGTTTGTGCCAGAATTTAGTGAAAACAACACACTGAGTAAACAGAAGTAAAGGCACAGGAATTATAATCCAAGTCCAGGATGATAGGAAATTGTATACCAAGGACGAAGTCATAAATAGTGATAAAATGCAAATTTTATCACATGCCATTGAGATTAGTTATTATTTATATCTCTACTAGCTAAAGCCGTATGCTAGCTTAAAGTTACAGTAAGAAAAGGGAAGGAAGCATACGAATCAAAAAAGAATCATGCAATACTTATACAGACAAACTGCTCTATTATTATTCCCTATGCCTTCTGCAGACTGTAGACATCTAATATACTTCCTTGAATATTTTATTAATGCATCTATCAGCATTAATGCATATATACAGTGTGTGTGTGGGTGTATGTATGTATGTATGTATGCATATATATATGTGTGTGTGTGTTTATGTGTGTGTGTGTGTATACATACATGCATACACACACATACACGCATACATACAATGTCTGTGTGTGTGTATATATATCAACAAAAAAAAGAGCAGAAGATGTAGAATCAGCACTACAATTCTTACCCTCTTAAAAGTTCCAAAACAGAACATGTTAAGATTAAAGTTTCCACTTGCATTGAAGAAAAAAAAAGTAAAGTCCTAGGTGAGTCTCTCCAGGAACAGAAAAAAAACCCTTTTCTTGGTACCCAGATGCTGCATTTGCACTTTTATCATGGGCTTTGGTAAAAGTGAGAAATATCTTAATCTTGCAGGAAAAAAAAATTAAAAAGAGCCACATCTCTGAGTAGATAGCACTGTGCAACATCGACTCGTTTTCTTCCCAGGAAGATGGCATATTGAGAAGATGAGGACAATCTCTCTTTTAAGAAGAATGTTGCTTTGGCAAAGGCATTTACTACTGGAACATTTTTCAAACAGAATTACAAATATTTTTTATGAATCCTTAAATCATTAATTTGATCCACAAACCAATTATTTTGTAGTACGTGGGATTTGAGTTGTTTAATGCTACATTATATGACTCCTAGAACTAAGGAACTATGCCAGCAGCCGGTGAGCACTTTATGGATATAAGCAGTGTACCACTGTATTCCTCCACTAAAGCATGCTTAAATCTGTTGCAATGAGCAAGAACAGCCAGTGGAAACTTGACATTAGAATGGTAAATGGTCAAAATTCAGCGGGAGTGGATTTTTTAAGTTGTACCAAGCATAAACCGTCAAACACATAACATCTTTTAATCCAGAATATTCTTCTATGTTTTAGATCATTTACATTCATATTTTCTTTCTCTTTAGAGACTTGGCTGGCCAACTAACCACAAAACTATAACAGTAAAACAAACTAGGGTCTTGTTCATTTTCCAGGGGGTTGATCTGTAGAATCAGTAGGTGAAACTGCTAATGAAATGTAGCTAAATATTATCACTTATGGATTGGTGCAGATCAAAATGCTTATAAAGGGACAGCTGCAGTAATCAGTTCAAAAGCTGGCAATCCTAAAAGGGACCCTCAAATTCCAAAATCTCCACTGCATACTTCTGGCTTTAATATTTTCTTATTTCATAGCTATTTGATATCCTGGGAATATATTTTTCCTAATTCATTTATATGAGCAAAATGGAATTTCCAGGAAATATACACCATTAACCCTGCATACATATAATATTACATGAGCATATTTCAATGTACGTATTAGGCTTTCCCCTTATCCTCTGTCCTATAATGCTAGCACTTCCCTTAACTCCCCCAATCTGCTTTGAAGGATTTACAATCCCTCCAGAATAGGTTGGAAAGGGGCATTTGGGGCTTGGAAGGAAGGGTGCTGATGGATACCATTCTGGTACAACTGAATACAACACAATTGTTGTATAAAAGTAGTGTTTCCTTAATGAGGAACTTCATGATGATTTTGTTTGTGTGTGTTAAAAACACATTTTACTTGACTGCTAACTTCATTTTAGTTGAAAATTACTTGGAAGAAAATATGAAAAAAGGCATGCCTAGAGAATGAAGCAGAAGAAAGGAAATGAAATTTGTATATTAGAAGGTCATGTCTTTAAGGCAGGTAAACAATATATGTTTTAAACAGTGCCAGTAATCAGATACAAAGTTGCAACAATTAATTGTAAGGGCAAGAGACCCACTGCTGCTATTTATTTTGAATAACATTGGTGACTCTCCAGAAAATAAAAAGGAGGGTGGAGGGCATATACTTATTGCAAACAAGATTAGGAAGTTTAAGAAAAGTAGAAGGGAAGTATACCATGGAACTTTTAACACCCAGTTGTCTATAAATAAGTAAGTGAAAGACAGAATTTAAAACCTCACTTAGGAATACAGTATACCTACAACATTTAGGAATGCATGTAAATCACAAAATACAAACCTCGTTCCTCAACGGCTTTTATGCACATTTTAACAAAGTGAGGGACAGTAGAGCCATCATGTTCACACACATTGTGCAGATAAGCCCCAAAAATTTGATCTAGAAAAGACAAAACAGAGAATGGTTGATTAAAGAAAAACAAAACTGTAAATAAGCACCTTGAAATATGAAACAAAGTGAATAGAAAATTGTAAAGTTTTTGTCCTCCACTTACCTAGTTTTGTAAGCAAAGTTTACTTGTCAAATATAAAATCAAGGAAAGTTAAAGGATTCTGTTCCAAGTTTTGCCTTATGTTTATGCATATTGTGTGTGTTTAGTTTTTACTAGAAAAACTGCATACATAACAGAATGATCCCAACTCAAATTACTTGTGTGACTATGTCACTGAAAAACAATGAGATAAATGTGATGTATGAGCAATTTACAACCCATTTCTTTCAGTGGGACTGAGGCCATGAGTTATGACTTTTACATGGATTCTGATTTATTTTATTTGGCACACTGAGTTAAAGACATCCACAGCTAGTTCTTAGTGGTGTGAATATTAGGAACTTTCAACTGCATTATAGAACAGATAAGTAGGAGTACTTTTTTCTATGTAAGCCACAACTATTATCATTTGCATGTCAGGTTGTTATATAAGGCAAAGATGCTACTTCCTCTACTCCCATTCAATATGAGGAGTTAAATAGACTGATAGTTGAGTGTTATTTCAGTGCTGACAATAGGAAAACATTCAGTCCGAATCTGTGGGCAGAAGGCTAACTTACAAGGTGGCACACAGGGCTCTGTCTTTCAAAAGATGTTTTAAGAATACCTGAGGGTTACAACTGCATCTCTCCACAAATCAGAACTTGCTGCCTAAAGCTGCTGTTCCCTTGTGATCTTAGGTGGCCAATTGTTTGTTTAGTAGAGCCAGTCTGGAAGGTTGCACTGAGATCGCAGTAACTAAATGCATAGGGCATTGTACTATAATCCAGAGAATGTCATTCCTTGTGTGAAAACAGCCATTTGATGGAGAATCTGAGTATAGAAAATGTTAACTGTCCCATAAATAAAAAATCCTATTCAGTTTGATTATCAGTCAACTGGGAAAGTAGATTGTTTGTACCTGTATTTGCAGCTGCTTTTTAAACTCAGAACTCAAATTGTGTGTGTGTGTGTTTACAGTGCTTGTAAATTGTCCTTAGAAAATAAAGTTTTGAAGGATAGCACATGTATTTTAAAATAAAACTAAACTGGGCTATATACACTTAAAAAGGTTAGTAAGACATGGTATGGACTTCAAAGAAGAATAAGCTTGAAGAATAAGCACAAACAACCTCATCTATTCATTACAGCACCCTATCTTTTTCAAACTTTCATACAAGGCTAAAAACAAGATGTGACTGCTTTAAAAGTCTCACTAACTTGACTGCTTAAAGCAATAACAACCTTTTTCTTGCTTGTTCAGAAGCCTGAAAAATAATAGGCTTGTTTAATTAACAGCAGAAAGGTTAGCTGGAGGTCTGAAGCTGTTCTTCTGAATCTTTTTCACAGAGTGCACAGCCACATTAAACAATATAATCTACACTTTAAAGGTAGGGTTGAGAGGCATGCCAATATCTACTTTTCAGACAGGACAAGCCAGTCGTATACCAAATGGCCCATTGTTTTTAAACATAATACTTCATACTTATACATTAAATCAAGACATATCATGTACATATGCTCTACACAGTAACAATAGTCAAGTTTACAGTAGAGAATTGGATGGACTGTAAACCATGGATAGAAAGAAAGGGTCCAGAAAATTCTATGACATAAGGTACTTCTGTATCGTAATTGTAATGGTACCAAAGTCCTTTCAGGAAAATAATTTAATTACCGTATTATGTTATGCCTCTCTATTACATCATTTACAGTCAGCCAATATCATAAAAATCTGTTTCTTTACTGCATTTCCTCCAAGCTTTTGTACAAAGTTGACTTTTTTCCCTTTGGCAAGTGTTTAATTATTATTTTTAGGAGATTCATTATTTTGCTAAGAATAAGTTGCCCTGACCCTTGACAATGCTTGTAAATTGTGTGGTTTACAAAATGAAATGAAATGGTTTTGTTGTTGTTGTTGTTGTTGCTTCATAACTTTAAACCTCTGGCTGGCTGAGGGTGTACATCATGAAGTATGTCAGGATAACTAGGTTAGTGCTCTGAGATTACAAATTAGCTTCATCCTCCTTCATCTCTGCTATATATTTTTGACAAATTATGAAGAGAGTGCTCCTTAATGGGAACTTTGTCAGCAGAATCAAAATGAATCAAACCTATGAAAGAAACCATTCAATAGAAGCAGTTTAAAATGTTTGAACAATGTGGCTATAAGATCATCATTTAAGCCAAGAGATAGTCTCCGCATACCTTTTCAGCAGAGCATGACACTTGGAAAATTAGTGTAGAGGCCTTTGACAGTGCTCTATAATCAATGTTTCTTAGCAAAACCTAAAATAATCCTAGGAGAGCATATATAACTAACAGTAACCTGCACAATATTAAAGAAGGTGATATCCTTAGATTTCTGCCTCTCATAGGGTTATCAAGTAAAAACCTCATTTTTTTTCTTTCAAACAGCCTACGTTTCATTCTTTTGCACATTTTATATTTTGTGAAATTTCCTCAATATTCTTTTCCAAGAAATTGTATGGATTGATTCAAAGAATACAGAACAATCATCTTAAGATTCAATCCCATTATGGGTCCTATTGTGATCAATTATCCTTACTGCCTGTAAACAGAAATTCTCCTGAATAAACAAACACATTTTCTTACTTTACCATGACAACACAAAGAGGACTGCCCAATGCAGGCATTTAACTGTGCATCCATAAAGCTAAAAGGAATTGAGAAGTGTGGGTACACACGTACACACACATTGTTCAAGTACCTGGCTGTTGGCAAAACTATTTAAAAGTTTAGAACAAAGAATTGAAAAATGATCACAAGATTTATTAGGGCTTCCAATTGTGTATAAAGCTGTAAAGTAATTTGTCTGAAGATACGTACAGACATCATTCATATATTTCTAGCAAACATAGAAAGCTTTTTTCCAGGACCCATGTGCTCAAAAGTCACTGGAAGTAGGGCAATGGTTTGCACAACTTTTTCATCACACACACATGCAATCAAGTAATTGATATCATTCTTGATGCAGATAGCATTTTGGTGAAAATCTTCCATTCTTTGGGTCAGCCATGTCTATATAAAGACCAGCTTCTATGATATTTTAATTCATATTGGGCTGGGCTGGAAATGTCCACCCTACTTTTGTAGGGCCAGCCTTAAAAGAGAAACTATTTTCAGAGACTTTCAATTTTTCCTAATTTTCATTGGGTATGCAGGGATTATTTTACAAAATGGCAGCAGCAGGGTTTCATGTTTTCTCCTTCTTTCTTCTTTTTCCAGCTTTTTTTTTCCTCAAGTGTTTCCAGTGGTACAGAAATCTCCCCGATTAGTTTAATCAGTGTCTTACATGGAAATGGATTTTCACTTGGCTTCTCCATTCCACAAAAGAGCAGGACTGATAATTCAGTCCAATACTAATTCCAGTATCTTAAACAGGCTTATCATTTCCCCAGACTTGGAGTAAAGCATGTTACAACTTCAGTCTGCTCTCATGGGCTGAATTCTTCTCAGTTATGATCCCATTGTTAAGTGGCAATCTAAGTGATGCATTCATTGGACTCTGTTGCAGCCTCAAGGGACACAAGAATACAATTTGAGCTTGGACAAAGCTTCAGGTAGGTTAGCTGAGCAATATCTACTTATCTGTGTGAAGCAACACTTTACTTTGGGAACTGGATCCAGCCTCCAGAATCTAGCATATTAAAGACTCTTGAAATCTTTATTAAAAGAATGTATATGATGTTTGTCTGGATATGTGTATTGGAAATATCTATATTGTTCTTTAAAAAAATCCTCCTTTTCCATATGTAAATAATTTAAGTTTTGCTGGGATGAAGAAACATCCAGAACATCTTTCCAATAAAACAATAACTGCTCTCAAGGGAATAAAGAAAGCAAAAGGGCTTTGTGTGATTTATTTCTGAAAATGTTCTTTAAAACTTACCCTTTCTTCCTCCTCCCCCTTTTTTAAATAATGGGGTTGGGAGTAGTGATGATAAGCAAAGATGTACACAACACTCCTAATCTCCTGTTATGACAGTTTATGTCTCCTATCCAACTTATTTAGCTCCAATGTCTGGGAAATAGACAGCATGTCCACCTTATGGAATGCTATTTAACTTAAAATGTTCCCTTCAGAATAGAAACTTCTTTTGTCCTCCCAGAGTTTTTTCTAGGTTCTCAGGAGTTGCTCCCTCTTCAGAAATGTCCTTATTCATCATTCAGTAATGAAATACTTTTATTATTACTATAGTAAAGAAAATTCCCATAGAAAGAGTTGTTTGCAAGAAGTTGTTAAAAAGAAAAGGGGAAAATGGAGCTGCATTCTATGCCCTTATACAGCTTTAATCATTCACTTTCAGCTGTTATCAATTTAAAACCAATGAAACTCCCACACTGAGTCCATTTGAGCAGTCAATTTTAATATCTTGAGGCATCTGTAGTTATTCTGAATTGGCAGCAAAAGCAGAACTAACAACTTAAGCTCTAACCATAAGTCTACATCAGCCTGGTAACCCATACATCAAACACCGACAGTTAGTCAATACCATAGTATGAAAAAAACAACCACCTTTTTAAAGAAGAGCAGTATATTCACAATGTGTTCAGCAGCATGGTTCACATTATGGGTTTCAGATATATGCACATAAAAACCATCCATTAGGAACAGTAGTGGACATGACAGCTTTGAATGTGAATATAAAAGGAGACAAGAGGAAAGGATAGGATCGTTATTCTGCAGTTTTGAGGCATGAAATATGATGGTTAGAGCTCCAATGATCTGACCATCCTGCTTTTTTTTTTTTTTTTTTAAAGCCAGAGTTTGAAGATAAGACAGTGCTATGAATTGTTCATTCCACAAAAGCCACACAGCAGATTTATCCAGGTAAGGCACTTTCTGTAGGTGACAAATAAAAAGCATCTGTGGGTGCAAAGACAGAGCATACAAGGAAATGCTAGGCTTCAAAGAAGAACAATTTGCTTGTGAGGAAGGACTAATTTCCAAATAGCCCTTCTGGGCTGTTAACTATTAAAGGGTCCTCACTGTGTTCATCGGTTTTGGAGGCAGGAGCTTAACAGCTTGCTTTTTGCAGCTTCCTACTGCTAGAGCGGCATTTGTGAACCAGGCTCCGATTCTGTGTGGTTTGAAATCCTGTAGTACAGACTATTAATATGCCCTGCATACATTGCAAAATAATTCCCCCCTCCCCCAAGATTCTGAACAAAAAAATTACACAGAAATCAATGCAAAATGTTAACCAGTGTTGCTCTGGAAATTTTGCCAGAAATGCACTAATTAGCAAGATTTTACTGAACAAAGAATGCAGTCTATAATATCATATTCTGTAAGTATCGCATACATTGCTCGGTTTGTTGATAATGCTGCATTTACAAGCAAAGGCCTCTATGACATAAATGGTTTAGAAGAAAAATTTTAATGTTTTAACAATTTTTAAATATTAATATTTTTAATATTTCCATAAAATATGGAGTTTGTATAAAAACTGGGGAAGCTGTATATGGTAAATATGGCTAGCTTCAAAGGTTTAATTGCTCACAATACAGAAGATTCCTGACTACAAATGCAAAGCAACTCTGATCAACTTTTTCCAATGAATCTACTTTGAAATGTTCATTCAGAAGCCACTGGGAAGCAATAGTCTACAATTTTGTCCAACCAGATTGGTCTTAAAACTCATTTAGGTGACCTGGACTAGGGGCAACTGATAGCTGGCATCAGATCATGCTTTGGGCTTGGATGACAAAACTGACCTCAAACAGGTTTGTACTATAGTGTTTGATTTTTGAACTGAATAATTTATTAGAAATTAATGTTACTGACTTGTTCCTGGTTGATGTGCTTAGTGTTATTTTTTTATTTGTTTGTTTATTTATTTATTTATCAAATTTGTCACCGCCCATCTCCTCCAACCGGAGAGACTCTGGGTGGTTTACATCACAGAATAAATATACAATAAAAACTCAAATAAAAACACAGTAAAATTCCAATAAAATCCCATTAAAAACCAAAACAATTTCTTAACTACCCCTGCAAGGGGTTATGTAAGGATGAAATGTTTAAAGAAGGCTGTAGTGTGTCATAGTCAGGTAATTTTTAACTGTAACTTCTACGGGTTACCTTCTTTCCAGAACAGAATAATCTGCATCATTATTCTGTAACAGTACTTGCTTATTCTTCTCAAGCATGTCAATCTCAACAAAGGTAGGTTTCCCTGTATAAGGTAACATATCCAGTTCTACTTGATTAAGCACCCATAGCATAAAAAGTGAGAGTGCTTCATTGGCAGAAACTATCATTACATTTTTACTGTGTTTATTTAGACCAGTGTTTCTCAACCTTGGCCACCTTAAGATGTGTGGATTTCAACTCCCAGAATTCCCCAGCCAGCCATGTGAAGCTTTTAAAAGTTTTACATAGATTTGAGGCAAATCCCTGAAATGATACATTGAGATCTATTAGCTTAAAACAATTTAATAAAATAGAATTATAATCAAGAACTACAGTCCTAAAAATAGGAAGCATTTGATGTATGTTATAGGCAGTGGCCTATATCAAATGTCATGATGTAAATAATTTTATACAGCTACTTCTAAATAAACCTCCATAATAAAGTTATTTTACAACTAAATTAAATTAAAAATTGTTATATCTGTTTTCAAAAAAAGCAGATTATCATGACCCCCACCCAAAGATTGTATATAGTATTGGACTCTTTTTCCATTTTTAGAGAGCCCTACCTCTCCAGCAGGCATCTGAGTCACTTCTTTGTCCTTCCCTTGATGCTCACTGCTGTTAAGTAATTTCAAATTTCAGCCTCGGTTCCAAAGCAGCCAATCACCACTTCCCTATTGGGCCTTGCCACCAGCTGATTGGGTGCAGCAGTGATAGCAGGAGCAAGTTCTGACTTCTGGCTGCCTTCCCCACTGACTTTGCTTGTGGGAAGCTGGCAGGGAGTGTCAGAAATCACTCCTCCTTCTCCTCAGCTGACCGGTGGAACTGCATGCCACTTTGTGGGAGGAGGTGGAACAAAAGGAGCCGTGGACCACAAGAAAAACTGTACCCCCACTCCCCATCTCGGCATGTTCCTAAGAGCCCGCTCCTTCCAGGGAGGAAGAGAGCTACCCATCAAATGCCAGTGCCCCCAACCAGCCGTGCCTCACCAACAGGCTTCCAAGTCGCTCCTTCATCCTTCCCTCACCGCCCACCACCTTTAAGAGATTTCACATTCAGCCTCAGTTCCAAAGCAGCCAATTGTTGCTCACCCTTCAGACCTTGCCACCACCAAGGTTGGAAAAAGGGCAGGGGTATTGTCCTGACAAGCAGGAACCACACCAAGATGAGGAATAAGTCTCTAGTGTTTTATTACTGCTACAGTGGACAGGAAATCCTACCAAACTGAAGAAGCGTGAGAAAGCCCAGACAGATAAACCCCAAAAGTCAAGGTGGGTCTGTTCTGTGTCTCTTTGAATGACAGCTCAAATTCTTTCTATTACGTATGCATTTTCCCCCCTGGATAGGGGCCCCCTCCTGCTCACCCTCAGCGCTCATGACAGATATGCCTCTCCCATCTTCCTCGCACCATGCAACCTACGGGTTTCTGGAAAGTGTAGTTGGAAGGTGTGGTGGCACTGAAGTGGCTACAACTTTGCTAAATTTTAATCCCATGGGAGTAATGGGTCCCAGATTTTGGATGCATTCTGTAAGTTAGCCCATTCGAGGTACCTTGGTTCAAAAATTGTTACTGTATGATGCACTGTTTCACCCAATTAAAGGTTACAAACAGACAAACAGACATGAGCATTTTAGTAGTATATATGAGCATAGACATGAGCATTTTAGTAGTATATAGATAGATGTCATTTTACATTGAGAGTAGATTATTTCTAGAAGCAGCTCTAGATAAAATGACATTTTATCTATAGCCCTGTTCAGGCATTCAAATGAACAGTTAGAAGCCATCAAATAGGATTGGGAATGGGGCCATGCCACCTCTCTGCCTCACTTCTACATGTTCAGCCGGAGCTCTGAAAGAAAGCTCAACTCACATGTGATTGAAAGAAAGTACAACTTTCATTCTGATCCTGGATTCTAAAAAACAGGAATTGAAGATCATGCGGACCATTGTATTCCATGAATGCAAACTGCTTGCTGAATGTGTGGAGGTTGGAAAGCAAAAGAGGCAGAGCCAGTGTGCACTTCCCTCAGTTTCAGTGTTACATATGTTCAGCTGAATGTCTGAACCAAGTTTTATCTCTATCTCTAAGTAAGGCATCCTGGAACTATAAGCTGCATATGAGACATTGGTGAAATGTCTGATCAGGCATTTAAAACAAAGAGTTGGAATAAACATACATGTAATCTTCAACTTACAAACACAATAAGGACTGGAAAATTTGTTGTTAAGTGGTGCAGTCATTAAGTGAGGTATCATGTGACCACACCCGATTTTACAACATTTTTTGTTGCAGTTGTTAAGTGAATCATGTGGTTCCCCATTGATTTTGCTTGTCAGAAGCCGGCTGGGAAGGTCGCAAATGGTGATCACATGACCCTGGGACACTGCAACCGCCGTAAATAGGTGCCAGTTGCCAAATACCCAAATTCTGATCATGTGACTGCGGGGAGACTGTGATAGTCATAAGTGTGGGGACTGGTTGTAAGTTTTTCAATGGCACTTTTTTCAGTGTCATTGTAACTTTGAACAGTCATTAAACAAATGTTGTAAGTCGAGGACTACCTATAATGTAATATTCTTCCATCATGTGAAATGTGAAACCTTATGAGAGATAAGTACGTAATTTCTAGGATCCTGATCTTACAAAGACCTGGCATTTATACCAAATTATGATAAGGATAAGGTTAAGACTGGTTTATAATAATATACGTCTTGAATGTTTGCTATGTTTTTAACTTCTATTTTAAATTATAATTAATTTTAAGTTTTGATTTTTAATAAATTTGTTTTAATTACTTTTTATTGTAATTATCTGTATTTTTTAATCCCACTTGGAGAATTTTTTGTAGAAAAGAGTCAAGGGGATAAAGCAACAGAATTAGAAAGAATTTTTAATTTTCTCTTGGAGATCTCTCTGTGGCAAACAGGCATATAATCACTCCTGAAGAGTAGTTCTTGTAATAAAAAGGTAAGAAAATCTCTACCCAAACTATTTTTGCTGTTATTGACAAAGAGGGAGGGAGAGAGGGAGGGAGGAAGAAGAGGAGAAATAAACAATTTCTCAATCCTTTTAATTCACCTATAAAAAAATTAAATCATCCTTTCAAGGATATGAAATTTGGCCAGCTCTTTTATTTTTAATCTGTGTTTCTACTTAACATGTTTTAATACAAGCTTTAAAAATTAACACTTAAAAGTGTTTGCTGTCAGGGAAAGCATTGCAACTGCATTTTCATAACATTTGAACAGATTAAGGGATAAACTGTACTGAAGACAATGAAGGCACCTTATAAAATGAGCATTTCACATGGACATATTGGAGATTGGAATTAAGCTCTGCTAACAAATCTTAACTCATTTGCATGGCCACAACCTAATCCTCATGAAACTTCATGGTAGAAAACTAACATGCTTTTGCTCTTGAAAAATATTCCCTTGCTAGAAAAGATTGGGCCTCTATGGCAAAGCATGAAACTTCAGGAAAAAGCATGGAACATATAAGACATCTCCCTAAAAACCAGTATGCTGGTAAATCAAAATTCTAAAGCAAGTCGGTATGAAAATACATGCATCTGCTTTTTCTTCAGAGACACATTAGAAAATGGAATTGAGTTATGCTAATGAATCTGCATTTGTTAGGAAGGATCACATCTGATCCCTAAGTAACACCAAAGGAGATTTATCAGCTACAATTTATTAAAGTAAAAAAAAAAAGAAAGGCAGGAAGATACAGAAGTGGAAAGTCAATAAATTATAAAGCTTCAACTAATTTCAAAACCAACACATAAACCTGCACAACTTGAGACAAACCTCACCAAATGCAACCCACTTTTCTAGTATTTTGTATCCTGCTGTTCTACCAGTTTGGGATTCACAGGCAAAGAGTAAAAGAGGACATTTATTAAGCTATAGGAAGTCCACTGTGCATGATTGGTGTGTTTGATGGGTCACTAGTTTTGAGGCTGAGTATAAAACATTTGACAAATAGTGACAAATATGAATATTTGGATGCCAAATATTTAGATTACTGGATTACTGGGCAACAGAAAAGCTCTTCATCTGATTGCATGGACTGAGCCTTGATAAGAGAAACATGTGACTTCACATTTTACTTTTACACTGATCGGTATGATTTAAATTAATAATTAAAATGGTTTAAACCCTACTGTAATATACATTCCCCATACTAAAGGGATAAGTTACCAGTTCTTGGGAGTTTGAAGTACAACAAATTCATTAAAGAGGATTTGTTATGGGCAATAACTTACACAATTCCTTTCAGTTGAGTGGCTTTGTCATAATCTGGTAAAGGAATTCTCCTCTTTCTACTCCATCCTTGGGTAAGTTTCACTAGCATAAAATCAATGGCTAGCACTGTTCTACTGGAGAACTCTCATAGACGTGAGGGAGGCTACCCATTCCACCATGCTGAGTTTCCTGACTTTGTTCGGTCAGTTAGACAAAAACCCAGGCAGAGGTCCCTGTTGGAAGTTCTGGCAAATGTCTGTGTGTCTGTGTGCTTTTGAGTCAGTTTTGACTCCTGGCAACTGCCTGGACAAGTCCTTGCAGTTTTCTTGGCAACAATTTTGGAAGTGCCTTCTTCCAATCTTTGGCCTAAAGTTACTCATCTGGCTTCTAAAGTGGGACTAGAATTCACAGTATCTTGGTTTCTAGTCTAGTGCCTTTAACCACTGTATCGGACTGACTCTCTCTATAGTTACCGATGGATATAATTTAGGCATATTTTTATATACCCAATAAAGAAAATGTTGAATTAATTCTAATACTCATTTCCTGCCTCAAATAGTTAGACTAGTTTAAAGACTACTGGTTGCAACAACAGTACGTTTTAAAATATTAAAAAAAAAAACATGATTTCTAATCTCAAGCCAGAAGAACTGTCACTTTTTCATTTTACAGGATTTTAACAGCTGGAATAGCTAGACAACAATAATTTCCACATTGGCAATTTATATTGTCATGCATACATCCACTAATGAGGATACACTTCATATTGCCACAGTGATTGCTAGGTGACACTATAAATAACTAGGGTGGATTTTAGGTTTCTGTCATTTCTTACCTGTAATAACTATTGAATGCAGGTTATTACATCCTTTTCACCAAAACTGAGCTTTTGGAATAGGCATGACTAGAAATGTCAATGAATAAATCAATAGTCACTATATGCTGCAATTTGGATTTGTGAAACTTTTGAAAGGTGCCTGAGAATTGGTTTTTATATTATTAGTAGAAATTTGTCTCCATGTCCTTGACTGCTGTAATCAGAAGGAATAAGAAATAAACTGCAACAAGAGATTCCATCCTTAAATATCACAGATTCCATGACTGTAATGGAATTGAATCGGTGTAAATGGTGGTTGTCATCACAGTCACTGTGGGTTAGATGAAATCAGGAAACGAATATCTACCTTTACTGTTTCTTGGATCTTTCTATTTTCTTCCCTCTGTGGAGCTGCCCTCATTTGCAGTGGATGAAACCCTTCCATTAGTTCAAAATTGCTGGAACACAACCAGAACATCCAGTGTACTAAGGCTGTGCACAGCTGGTGCCAAAGAGCCTTTAACTACCTAATTTACATGATCAGCCGTGGTTTAAACATATACTCACTGGTGACTGGGCAAATTTTACATGCGAGATTTTATAAAATGAGATAAAAATCAACCTTGCTCACACATAAAAGACTTCCACAATAATCAAAGATGTCAATAAATAGGAAACAATAAGAGACACATTTTCTACTGAGCCATCATTTCAGGCATAAGCAATTTTTTTTTCCATTTTAGCAGCTCCATCATATGGTAGACAAAGTTCATATAAGCTCAGGGAGTGCAGAAACCATGTACAGTATATACTTCCATGAAGCAGGTAAGTTATGTACATTTTAAGATTTTACCTACCATAATAAAGCATATAAAAAGGACAAAAAGACTCTGTTTATTGGATGTCCTTTGTGTACCATTAAGCACATTAAGCTTTGGATCATTCTCAATATGTACATAAACCACATGTACCCTCCTATAAACTAGCTGGAAGAAATCCATTTCTGAAGATTTTTTTTCTTCAATAACTACCAGCTGCCCTGCTCAAGGAAGCTAATGTAAAAGCTCTGTTGCACACACATGTACTATACATACACATATCATCACTCATCCTGTTTAGTTGGGAGGCCGAACCAACTTGCATAATACTGTTTTCCCCTAACTACATAAACATTTACACATAACTAGATCTGTTCAACCAATTTAGCTGGACAATATAGCTCTGGAAAACAAGATCATATCCTATGTCTACTCTGTTCAGGCTGTAGTGAAAATTGTCCTGATGAATGGAAATTAAACTGCCCTGAAACTCTGAGATTTCTTGCAAAATCAGTATCACTAATATGAACGCTGACAATTTGCATACTCGGGTCACCTCTGATATTAATGGTATTGTTTCCTTAGCACGTCTTTCACTTCAAAATCCTAGTTTTGTTTTGTTTTTAATTCCCAGAGGACCTTTGAAGCCCAAAGAACACACACACATACAATGCACATGAAATATAATTCACAACTAATAGCTCTGTGCGTTTTTCTCAATTTCCATAAAGCCTGAGAATTTGTGGGGCAGGGTTTCGGTGACCTTACTCTGATTTATCTTTGACAGTATCCCTGCACACATGTGGAGATAGATCATTGGGTGATTTCTGTAAAAAACTAACATATTTCTTTGATTTTCAGCATGAATACTGTAAAATGCTGTAAGGAAGAGGACTAGTTTAGGAAGAGAAGAAACATCAACTGATTATTCCATCACAGATAAAATCATTTAAGAGAACAACACACCTTTAATGATTCCTTTTTCTTGCAAAGTTTTCAGAGAAGGTCTTCGAGTGATAAACTTCTTTAATCTGCTTTTAACTTGGCTTCTGTCATTTGTATCAGATTTGCTGTAGTTCAGCCTGAAAACTGAAGAAGTACAAAATAAACATTGTAAATGATGTTATTATTTTTAACACAGAAAGCTTTGCTGGAAATCTGTGGGAAAATTTGTCTAGATCTTCATTCAATAGTCTCTGTGTGGGATGATCTGATTAATATTATTATGAATAAACATTGTATGCTGAGAGTTCTATCGGCAATGGTTCATATTATTGGATAGCTACCAATATATGTGTAAATTTTGAATTCATCCCCAAAGTTCATAACTCTTGCACATTCAGTCTTCCATTTGCAAATTAAAATGTGCTGTTCATGATTTCCTAGACAAATGAAACAGTGGACTGACAGTGTTGCAGTTTTGGGAAAGGCCTGAGGTTATTTGCCAACAATGGAAAGAGATTATTCATTGTACAAATCATAGCTACATAAAAGAAATATTCGTTAATGAAGAGAAACACTTCCAGTTCTAAATTAAAAAGTAAATGCCGATATACAGAGATCAGTTACCCAGAAATAAATCCCACCTTGTCCAATTGGACTGATTCCCTAGGGAATGCAGAATACAACAACCAGATTATCCCAAGTTTGGAAGAATTAAAAAAAAAATCCCTTCTCACCCCTATGGGTGGTATGTGTCTTCCTCAACTTCAGGTCCTCTACCAGAGGCCTGGGAGTTTGAGGGTTCTGCGCAGTATCTTAGCTGTTCCTAGCACTGCACTCTTCTGGACAGAGAGCTCTGATGTTGTTCCTGGGATCTGTTGGAGCCACTCTCCCAGCTTAGGAGTCACAGCCCTGACTACCCCTACCACCACTGAGACCACTTTGGCCTTCACTTTCCACATCCTCTCTAGTTTCTCCTTCAGGTCCTGGTACTTCTCCAGTTTCTCATACTCCTTCTTCCTGATGTTGCTGTCACTTGGCACTGCTACATCTGTCACCACCACTGTCTTCTGGTCCTTGTCTATTACCACAATGTCCGGTTGATTGGCCAGTACCTGCCTGTCTGTCTGGATCTGGAAGTTCTACAGGATCTTAGCCCTGTCATTCTCCACAACCTTCTGTGGAATCTCCCATCTGGACTTGGGAGGGTCTAGCCCATACACTGTGCAGATATTCCTGTACACAATGCCAGCTACTTGGTTGTGCTGTTCAGTGTATACTGTTCCTGTCTGCATCTTACACCCTGCCACTATGTGTTGGACTGTCTCTGAGGCCTCTCTGCACAGTCTGCACTTTGGGTCCTGCCTAGTGTGGTAGACCCCTGCTTCTATGAATCTGGTGCTTAGTGCCTGTTCTTATGCTGCTATGATCAGTGCCTCAGTGCTGTCTTTTAGTCCATCCCTTTCCAGCCACTGGTAGGATTTCCCAATGTCAGCCACCTCAGCTATCTGTCGATGGTACATCCCATGCAGGGTCTTGTCTTGCCATGGAACTTCCTCTGCTTGATCTTCCTTCCATGTCTGCTGCTGCATCAGGCATTCTCTCAACAGCTCATCTTTAGGGGCCATCTTACTGATGTACCCCTGGATGCTCTGGGTTTCATCCAGGACAGTGGCTTGGACACTCACCAGACCCCGCCCTCCCTCTTTCCACCTGGTATACAGTTTCTGGCTGTTGGACTTGGGGTGGAAGCCTCCATACATTGGGAGGAGCTTCCGGGTCTTCACATCAGCAGCCTCCATGTCCTCCTTTGGCCAGCTCACTATACCAGTAGGGTATCTGATGACTGGCAGGGCATATGTGTTGATGGTGTGGATCTTGTTCTTCCCATTGAGCTGGCTCTTCAGGACCTGTCTTATCCTTCGTTGGTACGTGGATGTTGCTGTCTTTCTTGCCTCCTCATCGTGGTTCCCATGTGTCTGTGGGATACCAAGGTACTTGTAGCTGGTCTGTATGTCTGCTATGTGGCCTGCTGGTAGTTCTACCCCATCAGTCTTAACTACCTTCCCTCTCTTTACTACCATCCAGCCACACTTCTCCAGTCCGAATGACATCCCAATGTCCTCACTGTAGATCCATGTCAGGTGGATCAGTGAGTCGGTATCTCGTTCACTCTTAGCATACAGCTTGATGTCATCCATGTAGAGGAGGTGGCTGATGGTAGTTCCACTCTTGAACTTGTATCCATATCCAGTTCTTGTGATAATTTGGCTGAGGGGGTTCAAGCCCATGCAGAACAGCAGTGGGGATAGTGCATCACCTTGGTATATGCCACACTTGATGGCCACTTGTGCAAACTGCCTTGAGTTGACTTCCAGTGTTGTCTTCCACAGTCCCACTGAGTTCTTGAGGAAGGACTTGAGTGTCCTGTTGACTTTGTATAGTGCCAAGCATTCACAGATCCATGTATGTGGCATTGAGTCATAGGCTTCCCTATAGTCAATCCAAGCTGTGATCAGATTGGTCTGTCTAGACCTTGAGTCTCAGGTGACTGCTCTATCTATGAGCAGCTGGTGTTTGGAGCCTCTGGTGTTGCTCCCAATGCCCTTCTGAGCTGTGTTCATGTACTGGCCTATATGGTCCTGCAGCTTGGTGGCTATGATGCCTGATAGGACTTTCCATGTTGTGGAGAGGCAGGTTATTGGCTGGTAGTTGGATGGTGGTGTTCCCTTGTTGGGGTCTTTCATGATCAGCACTGTCCTACCTTGTGTTAGCCAGTCTGGGTGGGAGCCTGCTGCTAGGAGCTGCTTCATCTGTGTTGCTAGGCGTTCATGCACTGCTGTTAGTTTTTTTAGCCAGTAGGTGTGGATCATGTCTGGGCCAGATGCTGTCCAGCTCTTCAGGTTCTTGACCTGCTGTTGGATGTCTGCTACTGTGATGGTGACTGGTTCCTGCTCTGGGAGATTTCTGTGGTCTGCTCTCAGGTCCTGCAGCAACTTTGCACTGGTGTTATGTGTCTTCTCTTTCTTCCATATCTTCTTCCAGTACTGTTCAGTTTCTGCTGTTGGTGGCTCTGCTGTTACTGTGTTGTTGCACTGCAGTTGGGAGTACACCTTGGATGGTTCTTTGGTGAACAGGGCATTTATCTTCTTAGACTCTCCTTCTCTAGTGTATCTCCTTAGTCTGATAACCAGTGCTGTGAGCCTTTGTTTAGCAGTCTCTAGGACTTCAGATGGAGTCAGGCCCTTGTATTTTTTCAGTAGCCGAGTCTTATCCTTAATCTCCACACCCTTCTGTAGTTCCACCAGCTGACTAACTTCTCTCCGAGTTGCCTTGATCTTAGCCTCCAACCTCATTTTCCAGAGGGGATATGTACTCCTGTTCTTCTTGATCATATAGCCAAGCATCTCCAGGATTACAGCAGCTGTAGCATATACTAGTTCATTGGTTTGAGTTATAGTGGTAGTAGGGATTGTCGTGAGGGCTCTGTTGGCATCTTCTAGCATACTGTCTGATGGTACTTCTCCACTGAGCCTTGGCAATCAGTCTCGGGAGTTGACTGCAGCTAGTTTATCCATGATCTTTTGCCTTATATCAGCTGCTGTGCTCTGTAATGCAAGGGGTGGCAGTGATGTTCCAGCTTGTGATGTTCCAGCTTCAGGTGTTGGCTGCACCTCCAATTGTTCTTCTGGGTCTTCTTGAGTCAGGGATATAATGTATAGTTGGTCTATCTCAAGTTGTGAGAGCAGCTTCCTCTTCACTGTGTTGAAGTGTTGGGTAACTAGCTGTTTCTCAGTTAGTGTGGATGTAGGTCTTCTGTCCATCCAGAGTTCCCTCATGCATTTCATACATCCCCTCTCATTAGGGCTGCTGTTGTAGTAGCATTCCATCAATTCCAGGTTCTCTTGTCTTGTCCATGTATGATTTGTTCCAGTAGCCCACTTATCGTCAGATTGTCCTGGTTCCCCAACATCTGACACGGACCTTGTTAATCTGGGCAATGTCTGAGCCGGCATGACTCTCTTAGTTCGTGTCACTCTCATATTTGAGGTAGGCAGGTGAAGCATTAGGGGGTCTTTGCCCAAGGACCCCTACTGGTAAGGTAGGTACAGCTGGGATTTGAACCCCAGTCTCCTGCTCCAAAGGCAGCATTCTAACCACTACGCTATCCAGCTGCTTCTGAATTTGAATGAAAATATACATACATACATACATACATACATATATATTAGTATTCCAATTTGGATGTGCTCAGATTGGAGATATTCTTTTTATCATGTATATATTAATACACATTTTAAACTGATAATATTTAGTTCTTTGGCACAGGAAGTAGAAGTAGAAAAGGAAAATCATGAAGCTACCATTTCCAGGATACTTAAGAGAAATCATAGTTATAAACCAGCAAAAAAAGCAATGTAAAAACTCTTTTCTACACTAGATAATTATACTAGAAAGGGAAAAAAAAGAATTGGCATATCTGATAATTCCATTTTTGGAAGCACAGTCTTATCCAGAGCTCTGTAGAGTTTTCCTGAAACCTTTGTAATCACTCCTAGTTCCAATGTGTAAAAGCTCTATTTCATTTTTGCTTTGGATAGTGTTGGTGGTGGTATAGAAATGACACAAGAAGTAATAGGTTCAGAACCAAAATTAGCAACATATTACACATCTTATTTAAAAAGAAAAGAAAGGTATTTGATGAGAGAAGAAATGTGGAATGGCACATTCAAATATTCTCTTTCATTTAAATGGGACAAATTCAAGAAGCCTATTTAAAAAGAGGAAACAACAGGGATACTATGCTTTCATTATAAGTTTAAAAGCAAGAACCAAAATAAAACAAAAAAGTTTTTCACTTTGCTGCTCTCTAGGGATAAAAATGTGCCACATTTTTTGTTTTAAATAAATACAGTATAGCCAATTAAGGGAAACAACATTTAACTACAGTATATGCCTATGATAATCACAGCATATTTTGCTTCTGATTTCACTGCTGATTTGAACAGAGGACTATTCCATTTTCCCACAGCACTGGACTGACCCCACACATATTTCTGCACGTTAGTAATCACAGAGGACATATAAAAGGACACTTTTACTGGAACACTCACAGCATGGGACAATAATCCATTACATAGGGGAAAAAATCACTTTTTTAATGTTAGCATTTTTAGGATGATATATCATAGAATACAGTGTCCAGTTAATGGCTGGCTCTTTTGTTCATGTATTCTATTTTAAAACCTCTGGGTTCAAATGGGAACAACTCTTGGCAGTAATATTCAAAAATTCCAAATAACTCATCCGTACTGCATAAAGAGAAACAGATCAACATTTCTTGATCTGGCTACAAACTTGGTGGCATGTAGGAAAACAGTATTACACAGAATTATTTCTTGAGGTGTTTAATGGGTTTGATTCTCTTTGTACCTACTATCTATTTCCACATATTCAAATGAATATAGATTTGGATCTAAATAAAGCCCATTAAAATGAATTTCAAAGCATTTAATTTTGGTTGGGCAGAGCCTACATCACAATTCTCCTGAACAGTCAGTTGTACTACTTCAAATCCACTGGATAGTTCTAGTTTAATAACACCTTCTGTAACAGGATAACCATAATGTAAGGATCCACTAATGTATTTCAGTATAAAGCTTCTACATCCTCTCGACTCATGGATGTGGCATGTGAAGACCACATGTACCTTAAGTTGAATATTAAGTTTGCATTTAATGCCAAGCTCCATAAATATCCAATGCTCCTCAGTGAGAGAGATTATTAATCTAGACAGATCTCAGGCTTTTTAAAAGAGGAAATATCCTATTCATATTGCAGTGGGAAGTACTGAGATGAAAGTTTGCATCTGCAAAACTGAACAGCCTGTAGTATAATTTCAGTTATGGCCTGTTTCACATTTTAGACAGATGTGTGAACAGTTTTGAAGTTAATCCTGAAACATCAAATTGTGACCTCAGAATGGTGTTCCAACTGGAAGTGTTCTGACACTGGAACCATTCTGATCTTACTGGACATTTTTTTAAAACCTAAAAATAGGTTATTCTAAGAAATAGAGATCAAAATAGTCAGTTTTGAGGATGGATCACTTCTAGTAAGGACAGCCCATACTGACATTAGAACCCTTACAGTAATATCACAATGAATACTGGAACATTTCTGGAGAAGTTAGAACGGGATGTTTTTGGGGGTCAGAGTATTATGACTTCAAAATGAAATGAAACGAATAAATAAATAAAGACTACCTAGTATTAAAATAAACTAGACCTGCCCCCCCCCAAAAAAAACCCAACTTAGCAATACTTTCTCAGAATTATCTGGAACCAGATTCACTAATTTTGTGAGATATTCCTAAAAGCCCACTTTTGCTTTTATAACTCTGCAGATCGCCATAGACAATTTTGCTAGACTCTGCAAAATACAAGTGCCTAACTGAAAGCAGAAATCAGACATTGAAGTCATGTATACAACTTTTGACCAACCGCCCCCCAAAACACCCCTAAGATGAACTTTTTCTTCATGCCTTTATAGAACTCACAGTACAAGACATAGCTAGATGTTTCCATCACACCTGGCCCTCAAAGATATGTTCATTTCTTGTAAGGAATCTTATTAAACTAGCTATCCAGCAAGGCAGGTAGACAGGGGATGGAGATCCAGATTCCACCTCAAAATGTTTTGCACACCTCTAATTTTGTTTGTGATATAAATCACAGGAATGTGTTATGGGGTAATATTGCACAATTTGTGTTGACTGTAATTCCATAACATAAATCTTACAAAAATGCAAGTCTGATAGGATGAAGCAAATGAACAATTTAATCCTGTTAATGAAATGTGATATTTGCAGGAGATCCAGAACTACTGCTGAACCCTTGAGTGCTTCAGGATAGCTTTCATTTGGAATGGATTTGGATGGGGGATTATAACAAATGAATAGTGTATTTGCTTAAGAAACATTCTGATAATATTTGTTGATTAAATGTACAATGATATTTCTCTTCACTTTCACAGTTCTGTGTGAAGAGGATAAGTATTGTGTCCAAGTGATCAAAATGCAGGTGATGCTGATTTGCCACCTTTTAAAAAGATTCTGTGGCAGAACTCAGATTGGAATATTGGTCTAAGGCAATTATGCCACAGTAGAGTATTTCAGCGGTAGAGAATGTATGTCAGTGTAGCATGGTTATATGCTTATTCCAAAGAACTTTCATTTCACAATTTACAAAACATTTATTCTAAACCCAAGGGTTTACCAGCTGTGATTAATTCCAACCCATTATAGTGTTATCTCAGTGCTTTAGACATGTGTTGGGAGCACTGGTTTTTGAAGAACTATCCATTAATGACTTTCTGAACTGTGACAATGGATATTGACAGAGCTTGTCAGACTAAAGCATTATTGATTGTTTCACATCATGTGTATAGCAAAACTAATTTCTTTAAAGTGCCACTTTTCTAACTGAAATACATTAGAGCAGCAACTATCCATTCATTAGGACACCCAAAATTACAGTGTGCTACCCCTCTCCCAAGTATTTGCATCTCTATTGTAAGAAATACAGATGTTGTAATAATATATTGAGAGCCAGTTTGGTGTAGTGATTAAGGCATCAGGCTAGAAACCAGGAGACCAAGAGTTCTAGTTCTGCCTTAGGCAAGAAGCCAGCTGGGTGACCTTGGGCCAGTCACTCTCTCAGCCCTAAGAAAAAGGCAATGGCAAATCACTTCTGAAAAGCATTGCCAATGAAACTGGAGGGACTTGTCCAGGCAGTATCCAAGAATTGGACACGATTGAACAGATAAATATACAGTATATTGGGGTTAATTTAATACTTTTCTGCAACCCAATGCCCACCAGATGTGTTAGATCATAACATCCATAATTCTTGGCCATGAATGTGGCCATTTGCTTTGCTCTTTTGAAATGATTGAAGTTGTGATTCATAATTTTTTGAAGGAAGATAAACATGTTCTTAAAGTTCATCTCTTTTAAATAAAATGTATTATGAAGATAATTGTATTATTCCTAGTGTACCACAGATATTATGCTCATTGATTAGGGAAAGTTTGTCTCTGCTTTACAGAGGTAGGTAGAAAAAGTCCAGTTAGAATGAATCATATAGATCATTTTTTTAAAATGCTGACTCTGTCAGCAGAATTCTGAAACCTTTAATCCTGTTGCCATTGGACTAGTTTACAAGTAGACTTGAACTCTGAAAGTACCGTGGAAGATACATTAATGCACTGATTTTGGACTTACCGAATCTGTGAGAAAACCCAAAATACATTTGTACATTGGAAGATAGGCATTTTCAGAGGTTTGGCATATGGTTTGGCAAAGTTGTTTAATAAACAAGTATATAATGAGGAAATGGACAAAATGGACAAAACATGTATGCTAAAAAGTACACAAAATGGATTTTAATGGAAAAAATGAACAAAAGGTATATAAAATATGGTTTTGTTGTTTATTCGTTTAGTCGCTTCCGACTCTTTGTGACTTCATGGACCAGCCCACATCAGAGCTTCCTGTCGGTCGTCAACACCCTCAGCTCCCCCAGGGACGGGTCCGTCACCTCTAGAATATCATCCATCCACCTTGCCCTTGGTCGGCCCCTCTTCCTTTTGCCCTCCACTCTCCCTAGCATCAGCATCTTCTCCAGGATGTCCTGTCTTCTCATTATGTGGCCAAAGTATTTCAGTTTTGCCTTTAATATCATTCCCTCAAGTGAGCAGTCTGGCTTTATTTTCTGGAGGATGGACTGGTTTGATCTTCTTGCAGTCCAAGGCACTCTCAGAATTTTCCTCCAACACCACAGTTCAAAAGCATCGATCTTCCTTCTCTCAGCCTTCCTTATGGCCCAGCTCTCACAGCCATATGTCACTACGGGGAACACCATTGCTTTAACTATGCGGACCTTTGTTGTCAGTGTGATGTCTCTGCTCTTAACTATTTTTTCGAGATTTGTCATTGCTCTTCTCCCAAGGATTAAGCGTCTTCTGATTTCCTGACTGCAGTCAGCATCTGCAGTAATCTTTGCACCTAGAAAAACAAAGTCTTTCACTGCTTCTACATTTTCTCCCTCTATTTGCCAGTTATCAATCAAGCTGGTTGCCATAATCTTAGTTTTTTTGAGGTTCAGCTGCAAGCCAGCTTTTGCACTTTCTTCTTTCACCTTCATCATAAGGCTCCTCAGTTCCTCTTTGCTTTCAGCCATCAAAGTGGTATCATCTGCATATCTGAGATTGTTAATGTTTCTTCCAGAGATTTTAACTCCAGCCTTGGATTCCTCAAGCCCAGCATGTCGCATGATGTGTTCTGCGTACAAGTTGAGTAGGTAGGGTGAGAGTATACAGCCCTGCCGTACTCCTTGCCCAATCTTAAACCAGTCCGTTGTTCCGTGGTCTGTTCTTACTGCTGCTACTTGGTCGTTATACAGATTCCTCAGGAGGCAGACAAGATGACTTGGTATCCCCATACCACTAAGAACTTGCCACAATTTGTTATGGTCCACACAGTCAAAGGCTTTAGAATAGTGAATAAAACAGAAATAGATGTTTTTCTGAAACTCCCTGGCTTTTTCCATTATCCAGCGGATATTGGCAAATGGGTCCCTAGTTCCTCTGCCTTTTCTAAACCCAGCTTGTACATCTGGCAATTCTAGCTCCATGAATTGCTGAAGTCTACCTTGCAGGATCTTGAGCATTACCTTACTGGCATGTGAAATGAGTGCCACTGTTTGATAGTTTGAACATTCTTTAGTGTTTCCATTTTTTGGTATGGGGATATAAGTTGGTATTTTTTCCAATCTGATGGCATTCTTGTCTTTTCCAAATTTGCTGGCATATAGCATGTCATTACTTTGACAGCATCATCTTGCAAGATTTTGAACAGTTCAGCTGGGATGCTGTCGTCTCCTGCTGCCTTGTTATTAGCAATGCTTCTTAAGGCCCATTCAACCTCACTCTTCAGGATGTCTGGCTCTAGCTCACTGACCACACCATCAAAGCTATCTCCGATATTGTTATCCTTCTTATACAGGTCTTCCATATATTCTTGCTACCTTTCCTTGGTCTCTTCTTCTTCTGTTAGGTCCTTACCATCTTTGTTTTTGATCATTTTTGCCTGGAATTTACCTCCGATGTTTCTAATTTTCTGGAAGAGGTCTCTTGTCCTTCCTATTCTATTGTCTTCTTCCACTTCTGTGCATTGCTTGTTTAAAAATAATTCCTTATCTCTTCTGGCTAACCTCTGGAATTTTGCATTTAATTGGGCATATCAACCCCTATCGCTGTTTTCTTTTGCTTTCCTTCTTTCTTGGGCTACTTCTAGTGTCTCAGCAGACAGCCATTTTGCCTTCTTGGTCGTCTTTTTCTTTGGGATGTATTTTGTTGCCGCCTCCTGAACAATGTTGCAAACTTCTGTATGCAAAAAGTACACAAAATGGATTTTAATGGAAAAAATGAACAAAAGGTATATAAAATATGGACATAAGACAAACGTGCATCTGGAAATTTGTGTAAGCTCTTCTGCTGAATTTGTGAATTTTGGGACTAAACAGAACTTGAGGTAGGTAAACTGAGAAATTTTGTAGAAATAAAAATAACAGAAAAGTAACAGAATTACTTAACCCTATCTGCTGTATGTGCACACAAACACACACACACACACGCATAACTCTCACTCTCACCCTACTGCTTGGGGCCTTGATGACAAGGATTGTTAGAATGCCACCTGGATTCTGCTGTAGATGTTAATGGCAGAAAAATTATTAGCCAGAAGTCACTTATTGGTTTCCACTTGTCTCTTGACTTCTCCTTGACTTTCCACTTACTGCAAACAGATTTCTACCCACTGGATCTGCAAACATGTAACATAAGAACTTGTATCATTTCCTAACAAAGAGCCTTCTCTGAACTGGAAAAGATGCCAAATCCTAGTTGTTCCTGCAAATCAGTGCTGACATATAATCACCATTTATCTTAATTAGCTTTGAAATATGTGAGAAGAGTGACAGGGTGACACTTATCATAGGAAAAATATACCAGCAGCAAGTAAAACAGGAAGGCAAGCAGACAAACATGTGTATGATTTGCTGAGAGAAACACTGAAAACTAAGACCTAATCCTCTCACATCTATATTATAAACGAATCAAAAGTTGTAGTTGGGCTTAAACCATTCCACACATATTGAAATCACAGTTTTTATAAGAGATGCTTATAGCAGAATGGCAAAACTGCTTATAGCAGAATTACAGTAGAATTGTGAAAGAAAAAAAAAGGCAACAATAATGTATTTGAATCCAAATAATTTTGCAGCAATATGATAGTTGGGCAACCAAAATGCACACTATTGTCATATATCTCATCCTGTTACATTAAAGATTTAAAAAGAAAAAAAGTTTGTACTTGCTGCAGGAAGACATTAAAGTATGTGATTGCTGTTTACTAAATAGCATTACAACAAAATACTATCCCAGAGGTATATCTGTATTGCCTTCCTTTGAAATGGGCAGATTTTAGGCACTGCTAGATTTTTTTTCCAACAGAAAAGTGATTGGTGGTAGATAACTAGAGGCAAGCAGGATTGTACAATCCATTCAAGGGAAGATTTGCCAGAGCAAAGCATTCCTTGTGGAAGAGTCATCAATATAGGAACACTTATTCTCCAAAGACTGAAAAAAGGCTGTGAAGCAGCCACTTCAAACCCCAGACCTACTTTTGCCTTGATTAAGAACAGATTTTGAGGACCACTTTGTGAAACTAGGGCTGTGGTTTTCATAGCCCTAATATTAATCATAGTATCTCCAGGCTCTAGTAATAAAGGTCAAAGTGCACAGTAAAAATGGCACTAAGATTAAATATAAAGAAGTCCAAACTAATGACAACAGGGGGAATGACCAGCCTTAGAACTGACAATGAAAATATCAAAATGGTGGATAGCTTCTCCCTTTTAGAATCAACCACTAACAGTAAAGGAACAAGCAATCCAGAAATATGTCCCAGACTAGCACCTGGTAGAGCAGCCATAAAGGTCTTAGACAATGTATTCAAATACCATGATGTGTCTACTGTAACTGAGTCCATCCGTCTTGCTGCTGGTCATTCTTTTTTCCTTTTTCCTTCTACCTTTCACAGCAGTAGAGTTTTCTTCAGAGAACTAGGTCTTCACACAATGTATCCAGAGTAGGATAATTTGAACCTGGTCATTTGTGCCTTGACTGAGAATCTGGGTTGATTTGTTCAATGATCAGAATTGTGCAAGCCACAGTATTTGTACAAAAATCAGATTTGTGCAAGCCAACGTAGTCCTGTGACACACGATGGAAGTGAAAATTGGGCTTTGAAGAAACAGGCTAGGAAGAGTATTGACGCTTTTGAACTTTGGTGTTGAAGAAGACGTTTAATTCTTGGGAGGAAAGCAATGACAATCTCAGTAAAATAGTTAAGAGCAGAGACATCACACTGACAACAAAGATCTGCATAGTTAAAGCAATGGTGTTCCCCATAGTAGCATATGGCTGTGAGAGCTATAGGGAAGGCTGAGAGAAGGAAGATAGATGTTTTGAATTGTGGTGTTGGAGGAAAATTCTGAGGGTCCCTTGGACTGCAAGAAGACCAAACCTGTTGGTACTCCAGGAAATAAAGCCAGACTGCTCACTTGAGGGAATGATATTAAAGGCAAAACTGAAGTACTTTGGCCACATAATGAGAAGACAGGACACCCTGGAGAAGATGATGTTGCTAGGGAAAGTGGAAGGCAAAAGGAAGAGAGGCTGGCCAAGGGCAAGATGGATGACATTCTAGAGGAGACGGACTCAACCTTGGGGTAGCTGGGGGTGGCAATGACCAACAGGAAGCTCTGGCGTGGGCTGGTCCATGAAGTCACGAAAAATCAGAAGTGACTATACGAATAAACAAATACAGTATTTCTCCTTTAATTTTGAAAAGTCAAAGTCATACATTAGCACAGCAACATTTCCAATTTGGAAATGTTGACTATTTGGAAAACTGCATAAGACATAGTTACTCTCTTGATCTGTCCTCACCTAATAATGTCTTTCTGTAATTTTATATTTTATTTCTATTTTTGTTTTTGCAGGAAAAATATTAGAGTATTAAACAATATGTTCTACCATTATTATAGGATTCTTCAACAATAGTGCTTATCATTTGGAAAATGATACCTTCTATGCTGGCCATTGTCTTGTCTCTCAGAGTTCATTACCTTTCCCTAAATAAATAATTTTAAAGTAATTGAGGAATGTGTAATCAAAGGTCTTATCTTGGTTTTCAATATCATTATTATTACATTTGATTGTCTACTTTATCACATAATCTCTACCTCAATTAAGTTATTAAAATATTATTGAACAACAAAAATCTTAGAAGATTGGGGAATTTAAATTAAAAAGAAAATCAAACACTACAACATTAAGTTCACAAATTCCTTCACGCAAAACCTTTTACATGCCATTTTTATTATTATGGATAGTTCATAGTTCAAAGACTGACATTTTTAGACCTCAGCTTAATTTATATTATGTTGACTGGAACTGAACTTTCTGACAATTCCAGTTTTTCCTTGTCAAATAGTTTGAAACAAGGAAGAATTTGTCCATGGATAAGTGAATTAGAACATCACAATACATGTCACATATAGCATCAGATTTATAGCTACTGTATATTCCTGTAAATATGTTACAAACAAAATTTTAAAGAAGATTATCTCCAAAATGTGTTACTCTGTACTGTGGTATGTTTCTTGCTAAAAGGTCTTTCTATAAGCAGATTTTGTTTTTTGTTTCAAAAAAGGAGACAGAAGGAAGGAAAGAATGAAAAATGTTTTATTTGATTAGTGGTTAATGTCAGATCTGGTGGTTTCACCCTATTCTTATTTAGCTGACAGTTCTAGGTTAGCACCTGTTTTAAATGACTATGGATGTGTATGCTCAGTCCTATTTGGGGGCATTGTTTCTAAACAAATTTTACTGGATTGATTTGTAATTCTTGCGGATTTTTCCTATTTTATTTTTTTACTGTGCTTTATACATCACCACCACCAACACCAACACCAGCACCACCTGAAATACTTCCATCCACTTTAGTATATCCATAAAACATGTACTGATAAGGGTATATCTCAGGTACAGCCTTCTACCCCACTGTTACATATGAATATGATGTGCCAGTGTTTTCTGATCAGGTCCAGATAAACAATGGTTACAATTAATCTGATACAAACACAAGAAAATTAATATTTCTTTCTGATGAACAGGACATATTTGACCTAGAGTAGCTACTGAGAGGCTTCACTTCTTACCTAGGTAACTGCCAGCATGTTACAAGAGGGAACCCCCACCTCAACAAAAGTGCAAATAGAGTCTAGTTGTTTATTTGTTTAGTCGCTTCCGACTCTTTGTGACTTCATGGACCAGCCCACGTCAGAGCTTCCTGTCGGTCATCAACACCCCCAGCTCCCCCAGGGACGAGTCCATCACCTCTAGAATAACATCCATCCACCTTGCCCTTGGTCGGCCCCTTTTCCGTTTGCCCTCCACACTCCCTAGCATCAGCATCTTCTCCAGGATGTCCTGTCTTCTCATTATGTGGCCAAAGTATTTCAGTTTTGCCTTTAATATCATTCCCTCAAGTGAGCAGTCTGGCTTTATTTCCTGGAGGATGGACTGGTTTGATCTTCTTGCAGTCCAAGGCACTCTCAGAATTTTCCTCCAACACCGCAGTTCAAAAGCATCGATCTTCCTTCTCTCAGCCTTCCTTATGGTCCAGCTCTCACAGCCATATGTCACTACGGGGAACACCATTGCTTTAACTATGCAGACCTTTGTTGTCAGTGTAATGTCTCTGCTCTTAACTATTTTATCGAGATTTGTCATTGCTCTTCTCCCAAGGATTAAGCGTCTTCTGATTTCCTGACGGCAGTCAGCATCTGCAATAATCTTCACACCTAGAAAAACAAAGTCTTTCACTGCTTCTACATTTTCTCCCTCTATTTGCCAGTTATCAATCAAGCTGGTTGCCATAATCTTGGTTTTTTTGAGGTTCAGCTGCAAGCCAGCTTTTGCACTTTCTTCTTTCACCTTCATCATAAGGCTCCTCAGTTCCTCTTCACTTTCAGCCATCAAAGTGGTATCATCTGCATATCTGAGATTGTTAATGTTTCTTCCAGAGATTTTAACTCCAGCCTTGGATTCCTCAAGCCCAGCATGTCGCATTATGTGTTCTGCGTACAAGTTGAATAGGTAGGGTGAGAGTATACAGCCCTGCCGTACTCCTTTCCCAATCTTAAACCAGTCCGTTGTTCCGTGGTCTGTTCTTACTGCTGCTACTTGGTCGTTATACAGATTCCTCAGGAGGCAGACAAGATGACTTGGTATCCCCATACCACTAAGAACTTGCCACAATTTGTTATGGTCCACACAGTCAAAGGCTTTAGAATAGTGAATAAAACAGAAATAGATGTTTTTCTGAAACTCCCTGGCTTTTTCCATTATCCAGCGGATATTGGCAATTGGGTCCCTAGTTCCTCTGCCTTTTCTAAACCCAGCTTGTACATCTGGCAATTCTCGCTCCATGAATTGCTGAAGTCTACCTTGCAGGATCTTGAGCATTACCTTACTGGCATGTGAAATGAGTGCCACTGTTTGATAGTTTGAACATTCTTTAGTGTTTCCCTTTTTTGGTATGGGGATATAAGTTGATATTTTTTCCAATCTGATGGGCATTCTTGTCTTTTCCAAATTTGCTGGCATATAGTATGCATTACCTTGACAGCATCATCTTGCAAGATTTTGAACAGTTCAGCTGGGATGCCATCGTCTCCTGCTGCCTTGTTGTTAGCAATGCTTCTTAAGGCCCATTCAACCTCACTCTTCAGGATGTCTGGCTCTAGCTCACTGACCACACCGTCAAAGCTATCCCCGATATTGTTATCCTTCCTATACAGGTCTTCTGTATATTCTTGCCACCTTTTCTTGATCTCTTCTTCTTCTGCTTCTTCTATAGAGTCTAAACTGCATATAAAAGATGAATATGAAAGAAAAGAGATATGGAACCAAAGTACAAAATTATATTTAGCTGGATAATCTAGCAGTTATATCTGATAAAATCCAAATAGAACTAGAAGCTCAAGCTTAATCTACCTGTGTAGGCTGAAAGAAGACTGGAAATAATGATATGGCTCCCAAATACAACTAGAATATGTTCGAGATATAAGCGTTCACCATAAGAACTGTTGTGTACCTGCCTGGTAGGCATCTGGGTTGCCAGCCACAAACACATAGAAAACAAAGTTCTTAGAGATCCTTAAATCTAAATCAATGGACACAGAAAATGGACACAGGCCAGAACAAAAGAACACCAAGTTATATAACCCTAAGACACAGAGGACAAAGATCAAAGGCAAGAGAAATCAAGACATCCAACAAAGATGGAAAGCTTCAAGGTTACAAAACCCAAAGTGAAGTCACAGAGCTACAGCTAGCTGAGCAGCAAAAAGGTCACCTGAAAACTGAATATCTATTGTTTCATGAGGAGAGGTCAACCCTGAAGCAAGTGAAAGATGTTTTTGAGAAAGAGAGGGAGGAATTTTACCGTAAGTAACATCTACTGAAATTTGCAACCTAGATGGACAATTGCAGTTTCATTTTAGTGGCATTTATTTATGACCAGAACATTTATATACACAAATCTATCTAGAACCTTCCTGTGATACTCTGTGAAAATCTATTCATCTTACAATAATATGATTACATCTTGCTTGGGTAGAGTAATACTATTCCAATATATGACATACAGTTGTATAGATAATATAACTGCATTGTCCCTTAGCTAATTTTAATTATTTATTTAAAAGACTTATATGGCCACCCATTTTATGTAGCATAGTCCTGGGTGGCTCATAAAACAACAATTAAAAACATTAAACAGCCATAAAACTATAACAAAAAATCTCAGTGCCCCAAAGGCAACACTCCCCACATGTCAGCATTCCACTCTACTGGGTTCTTGTCTCATTTATGGGAAGAGATTGCTTTTGGTTTTTCAAGGCTTTCTAACCTATACAGTACAGATCATTCTCCAATCAACCATCTTGCTCAGTCATTTTAGCCACATACTGTATGTATATTTCACAGGTGTTCTTATGGTCTGATTTCCCCTCCCCAGCAAATTAATCATGATTCTGAACACAGATTTCTGAACTGTATTTTGATTGCAAAGGACAAGGATATTTTTCTCTCCAAAATGTCAGTCATTCCATTTATTTAGATATGAATTTATGTATGAAGACAAAAAGGGCTTTGAAATCAGAAGATAGCTTTACTCCAATAGAAAAGTTTATTTTTTTGATCATACTAGTATTTACTAAATAACATTCTTTAACTTGTTTCCCCTTAAATCGTCTATCTGGCATTTTAGTAGGAAAGCGGTAGAACAAACAGGAGGTGCTGGGGAACACATTTGTTTTTAAAGGATCAATTAATTAACAAGAATGTGCTTTTATCCATTAAAGTCTGGATTGGGTAGATATAATTTGCATGAATTCAACCACTAACCTGAAAGATATAAATATTTAAATGATTTCCCCACCAGGAAAAAAAAAAAAGGTAAGCAAGGCCAATGAGAAATTAATCAGAAATCCTGAATCAGAGATTGCCTGATTTGATACAAATACATATTATAACCTCTTAATCCCATCACTCCTTCTCTCTCTCTCTCTTTCTTTCTTTTCTCACACACAATTATTTCCGAACTACCAGGACGCTAGCATCCGGAATTAGTTATAAATAGCTACAAGGAGGATGGGAAAAGAGAAATACTTCTCTATATAATATAACTGAGATTCAGTTTTGTTCTCTGCAACACTATAACTAAGAAGTACTAACTAGGACTAATTCCAATAAACACTAATTAATAAGGTTAATCAGAAGTAAAGCTAATAATAATGTTACCAAAGAATGCCATCACTGATTTTAAAACACACAATTGGCTATAATCACATACAAGGGCATAAAGGATCAATTCAAAGGTATGCCACATCATAAGTTTCTTGTTCAACCTGATACAACTTGCCATGGTTCAGCAGTGTTGAAGATGTAAATATGAGTTGTTAAAGTACCTTTTGGCAGCTTTATTAATTGAATATTTTCAGTGCATGTTGTAAAAAATTTATTTCTCCTTTGTCCAGAAGAGAAATGGAAAACTGAGTTCAACTGGATGCATGACTTACAGTAGTGTTGTATCTTACAGTGCATGTTTTGATTCTCACACTGTAAGAATCAAGGATCAGCCCTGATAATGGAAAGTAATTCATACTTGATTTATTCTGAGTAGCAAAATCAGTTCATCAGAAATGTGTATAGATTTATTTGTCAAGCCTCAAACTAGTGAGAAGATCAGGTTTTTAAAACAAAACATTTTAAAGGACAACTTTGAATGAAATAATTATCTTTCATTGTTATGATGTTAGGAAAGGACTAAGGTAGGGCTGAATGAATTCAAATAATTACTATATAGAGCAAAGAGATACACACAAGTCTAACTCTTTGCTGCCATCTAGTGGTCATCCAAATTTTTGTAGTCCACAGCTGGCAGCTCCTAATTAAGGCAACCTAGAGCCTACTAGATCAAAATAGTTTGCCTATGTCTGCTGCTGACTTCACTAGCATATCTTCACATCCTGTAATCTTCACAATGAGATTGGAGGTCACTCTAGAGCTGAAACAATGTAATTCAAAATGCCTACTGCAGAACCTCCCTGCCTATCCACATTTCAGATTTCTGAATCTGAGGTCCATTCAAGCTGGATTATCAGCTGTCATCATCAAAGTGCATGATGCTTTTTTTGTTTGTATGGATCTATTTATAATATGGCATGGGACCAGGCTACCTGAGGGACTGTCTCATCCCCGTAATATCGACCCACCCCACCCAGTCAGGCAGAGAGGGCATGCTACAGACCCCATCAGCAAAGGAATTTCATCTAGCGGGGTCCAGGAGGTGGGCCTTCTCGGCAGTGGCGCCCGCCATTTGGAATATCTTGCCCCCGGAGTTGAGATGGGTTCCCTCGCTCCTGGCCTTCTGGAAGAAATTGAAGACCTGGTTCTGCTGCCTTGCTTGGGATGGGGAGGGTAACAGCTTCACCTCTGGGTGGTTGGCGCCATACCACCTCCTATTGATTGTGATTCCATCTCCTCTTGGATTTTATATTCATTATCTTATCTATGTTTTTAGATTGAAACTTAGGTTTATATGTTTTTATTATTACTTTTATTGCAAACCACCCAGAGTCCCCCATTGGGGGAGATGGGCAGTGATATAAATTTAAATTTAAATTTAAATTTAAATAATAATAATAATAATAATAAGAAGAAGAAGAAGAAGAAGAAGAAGAAGAAGATCCAGTCTTGTTTCCATGAAACTCAAGATGGCAAACATGGTTCCTGTGTATTTTTAGGCTCAGAAAAACTAAAAAAATAAGTGACCAGCTCAAGATTACACAACCACTTTGATGGATGAATTGGCATTTGACCTGGAGTCTCCCTGGTCCTTCCACACTTCAGCCATTAGACATCCTGGTGTTTTATAGAGTAACCAAACATGAACCTAGAAGTTTATATTCTGACCTCCAGTAGTAGGAAAGTTAACCAAGAGACAGAAAAAAAGAAGTGCAAATGATTAACCTTGGGATCCTCTAATATTAATTATCCTGCAAAGTATAGTATACGGATATACATTCTTAACAAGTTTAAAGATGTATAGCTGTACTATTCAGTAGCACTGGAATTTTCTATCCTACAAGCTCATACAGAAAATGGTATAAATCTTAGTTGTATCAATATAAAATAGTTTAAAGAAACAGAAAACCATTTTAAATATCCTTTTACAAGATTATAGGTGTAACTAAATAATTTTAATAGATAACAATACTGGACAAAGGCAGGACTACATTACTTAATAATACCTCAATGTAGAGGAACTGAGGCCTGTTTGCAATGGTCCTTTCTATAGTTTGCTATATAGATTTCACCAATATTTAGTTCATTTTTATTAAGAATATACAGCTCTCTCCTTCACAACAAAGATAAAATAAATTTAGAAAGAATGTATTTGCAGATCCTTTATGTTTTTGAACTTAAGTCATTCAATACCATTTTGAACAAGTCTAAAGAGATTTTAAGGCAGGCATTTTGTATTATCCCATTCCCTAGGGTTCTATGTATGATCATCTTTATGAAAGCCTCTATGGCTCCCTGTTGAATAAATATGCATTTTATTTCACTAATCTTGAAACAACAGGAAAAAACTTTGCCCAGGTCTTTTATACCTCAGAGAACAAAACGAATACAACAAGTCTTTAGAGAGAAAGGATATACAAAAAAGGCTTGAGGTGAATGTTTCAAAGTAAATATTCTTAAATGATGTGCAAATTATTCCAGCACTTGAACATGATTTATGAAAGGGGATTAAGCAACTGAAACAAGAACCCAGTTTAAAACTGTTGGGTTTCAAAGACAGAGATGAGACGTTGTTACTGGAGATGGAGGAATAAACCATTGATAGCAATCTAGGCAAAGATTTGCAATTGGTATTATTTGAGTAATCCTCTCTTACATTACTTACCATCGCCACTTAGACTCTAACATAACACATAGTTCAAAATTAAACATGTTTTTTACTACACTATTATATAAAAGTAATGTATATCTTAATGACAACAATAGTGAGATAATGAAAACTTTAGTCACATTAACATGTACTCTTATGTACTGCCAATGAACAAAAGAACTTGAACGAACAAAGTATTGACAATGCACTATACCCATAAAGCAACAACTGCTTACTTTTAATTTGAATGCTGCAATAATGTTAGCAATATTAGGCCATTTCATACAATTGTAACTCCGCTCCACTAAATGCTATGACGGCAGTTGTTTCCAACTACTTGCATTCAATTTCTCAAGTTTGTTTCCTTCATAAAAAAATAAATGCAATGTTTTAAAACCCGAGAGTTTACAAGAACTGTGTCAGATTCAAGAGCAGGCAGTCAATTTTGGCACTCTAGGAAACAGGACATTTGTGAAACCTTTTATAATTCCATCCTTTTGTGAGTTATGGTCTTTTATTCCCTGGTTGCAATATTGGGAGGAAGAGAAAGCACTAGAGTATATTTGAACCTATGAAGTTAATTCTGGATGCAACATGGATAAATATTATAGCCTATTATAATGGTGTTGACACAAAAATAAAAAGTCATATTACTATTACAATACCATATTGAATGTAGTAACCGACTCATACAAAATATATAGATAGAGATCTCATGTTAAGTACTATGAAAAATATTGCTTTTATGTAATTGTACACAGTGATGTGAGCTGTGATGACTCTGCTTTAATAGGTCATTAAATTAAAATAGGTCATTGTTCAACAATACTGCCCAACAAAGAATTGACATTCAGCTTCTGTACTGTAGGAACAAAAATTGAATATTTCAACCAAAATGAATTAAGTGAATAAATATAGCTTTCCATGCAAAGTGGATACTATATAAACATATTTTGGCTCAACGCAAGCTGATGCCCTTTAAAAAGCAGCATAAAGTGAAAGGAAGATTGGTATTATCATGTAATTATTCATTATTATTGTATAAAATAATGGATGGCAGAGATATAATCAGTCAGGAAGCACAGAAGATGAACCTAGTAAAAATAGCAAGAAACTATACATTCCTATTATTTCTCAGGTTAAGGAAATACATGTAGTGTCATAATATAATGGCCTCAAAGATTGTGGTATATGTACCAAACAGTTACTTTGCCAATGTTCTCTTGACTCAATAGAAATGTCTCTTGTGCTATAGAACTGTTCTACTCTGCTCAAGTAACACTTATTAAGAAGCACGACATGGACATTTGTGAAGATTAGCGCTACTTCCATAGCAACAGTACCCAGAGAAATAACCATGCTATTGCAGAATACAGTCCAGCGCTTCTTGTCAAGGTGGTGTGAGACTAAACTATACGACTTCCACATATGCATGACCAATTGATTTGGCTGCTTATGATAAACAGCGTATAGAATTCACCCCATTCCCCATAGCTACAGGGAACATTCATAAAAAGTATGATATATTATTCAGAAGCCAACTTATTTTTGGCTGTGCTGAGGTATCTCTAGAATTGCAAACAGGGGATCTTTCCTTTTGCCACACTAAAGCTCTACAAAGCTTGTGGGTAGCCATTTTCCTGTGGAGACCAATGTCCCTTCCCTCATCTCCAAACTATTGGATTCAGTCCAGCATCTTTGCTTTGCCCACAAAGGCTCAGCCATTGCAATTCCTTGCAGTGTTGCTACTTTTCCTCATAAAGAGTAACTGCTTGGGGGTGGGGGTGGGGGTGGGGACATAACCCAGGGAAATGCACACAATATGAACTAAAGATATGTGAGAGATGACTGATTGGGACATGGAGATGACCATGGATTGTTTTCAAGATAGTTTTGAGAGACTGAATGGTAGAAACAGAAGGTGTGTGCAAGTGCCCTTTCTTTTTATCACTTTCCATTCCAGCTTTCATTACAATGTTTAATTTTTTTTTTCTTATTTCCCCGTATTTCTTCTCCTTGCATCTTTTAGACTGTAAGTTTACTAGCAAGGACTGCCTTCTTTTGATGATTATATGTTAGCTGTCCTTGGAGTCTTTTCACTTGTAAGGTAGGATAAACGTGGGAGCAAATTATCTGATATTTCTTTCACTCAACATACAAGTCCCAGACTTGAAGAAGCTGCATTCTTATCACAGCAGCAGTACTTGAATCTGTCCTTTCTTATACTGATATGGGAAGCTCAAAAGTCAAACTTGTCTTAGGCAGCCCCCAAAAGCCACAGCCAAGAAAACAGTGAGCTGTATCCAATGCTGGACATTCACTAGCAGGATGGAAACTCTTGGTGAAATAGATGTCATCTCCTCACTGTTGCCACCCATGCACTCCCACAGATCTACTCTGGAAAATTGGGAGACTTCCTGGAGCATATTTGCAGGAAATGTTGGGGATGGAGCAAGAGAATATGGAAAAACCCAACTTTGTGTGCTGTGGATTGCTGATGAAATGTCAAATGTGATCCAGACAATGTGCTACTTCCCAAGGAAATAGGTTTATTTGTTAAAATATATTCCTGTTACTTTGGGGATAAAAATAGAATTCCAGAAATTTTCAAGAAACACTCGAAAAAATTTAAATACTAAATATGAACTCACAAGCAAATGGTAGGAACAGGCTGGAAGTATAATGCTTTTGGAATGAGTTTCATTATCAAGCCTGTGAATGCATCTTGATAAGAATGGCTCCCAGATTACTACAATAGCTAAAGGGCACTCTTCTTCCTGGGAAGCCCTTTGTTTCCATTGGGGGTTAGGGAGAAACATGCATGCACTGGAGGGAAGAGGGAAGGTTTTTCATAGCTTGGCCTCAACACAGTGAATTTATAGTAGTTCTTTTATCAATGGCAGTAATAAAGAAGGATCCGAGCAAGAACGTTTGTCACATTATATATCCACGCAGTGCACAGAAATGTTACTGAAATCCTTACTTCCCAAGCAGAATGTTTCCCATATTCATTCTTCAGCAATCCAGGTGGATCTACAATAACATCTTGAAACTATGAATAGTTGCAGGCAGCCAGTGTCAACATAATTGTATTAGGTGTCTGACTCAGTGTAAAGCAGATTTCTATAACTTTACAGTTCCAACTGAAAACTTAAAATTAGGTTCTACTGAAGTAAGTGAGGGTTATTTTTGAAAGAAATGATGGGAGAATCCCCTATTACAGTTCAAAATCAGTCCCAATAAAATCAAAAGAATCTGGAAACAATCCAGGGGATGTTTGAAATAAATCTAACTTTAAATTGGGTGGATTCCAGTTGCACTTCTATTATTGTAGAAACCTCATGTTTCAAGTCCTTGGGACTGCAAACATTCACAGCAGCACTCAGATCTTCTAAGAAATATAGCTCCTATAGTACTTGATATTGCTGGGTTTTGTAAAATACATGCAGGACATGGATCTTGAGCCTGACACATGGATACTCAAGGAATGCACCCTAGGAATTTCATTCATTGCCATGGAAGTTTAGGAAGGCGAAGAGGATGAGGGAGGATAGAGGTGTAACAACAACAACAAAACTTCTGAATCATCCCAGAGAATAGAGGGCATCTGAGCTCAATCCAGGGTGGTTCTAAATTTGTGTTAATATAGGCAGGGTCGAGAAACCATCCAGAATCAGAACCCAAACAAAGGACATAGGAACCAGTCAGAGATCAGAAACAACTTATTGTTAAGTTAAATTTAATTTGAATAAAAGCTTTCTTATACTCGTTCCACCCAGAATGATCTAAGGCTGGACAGAACAGAAAGATTTAAGGTCTGAGGATACTAAACTTCCTGTGCAATACACAAGATAGTTACAATATACAAGATAGTTTTCCTTAAGTAAGAATCACCTACAAACTCAATGGTTTCTCAATGGACACTGAATATCCCTAAATACTAGTAAATTGAATTTACCTATAAAGAAATAATACAGCATAAGAAAACTGAGAGAAAATCTGAATGATTGAAGTGTTAAGAAAATAATAATCATTTGCTAAACTGACCTTTACCTGTAATCATTATATGATAAATGTTTAAATGTTCTCAAGTCAAGCAATAGCCTTGTGCAAATATATATGTAAAAGATATACATACCTACAAATATGCATGTGTAAATGATATAAAATATATTTATCAGTTTTAGGGGTTGGAAATATATTTATTGCTGGATAAATTTCAATTAATAATAAACTGGGATCCATCCATATTGTTAAGAAATGCGTTTAACTTTTCTAAAAAACAGGTTAGGTCATTAAGGATAAGAAACACATTAACACATGGATCTTATTTATTTTTGCTGTCATTTTTTTAAAAGCAGCCTTTTTAAAACAGTCTTTGGGAGTGGAACAACAGTTGTGGATAGAAAATGCTTCAGTCATTCATCTTATTAACTCGATTCCTGCTTGGCCCTTTCCCTACCTGTGAATAAAAAGACTTAGCAAAATATTGGGACAAGTCCAAACCTTAGAAAACAGGAAAGAGTGATATGGTCAAGTATCCAGTCCTTTTATTTGCAATTATTTCTCCATGCTAACTTCCAACCATTCTTCAATTGCAAATAATATGGTTAGAAACTTACTTCCTTCCTTCCTTCCTTCCTTCCTTCCTTCCTTCCTTCCTTCCTTCCTTCCTCCCTCCCTCCCTCCCTCTTCAAGTCAGTATTGACTCCTGGTGACTGCCTGGACTGTATTTTTTTGGCAAGTTTTTTTGGAAGTAGTTTGCCTTGACTGCTTCCCAGGGCTGAGAGAGAGTGACTGGCCCAAGGACACCCAGCTGGCTTTGTGCCTAAGGCATGACTAGAACTCTCCGTCTCCCAGTTTCTAGCTTGGTGTCTTAACCACAACTGCAAACTGGCTCTCCAGGAACATACTACTGCACAGAATATGTGATAGGGTTCTAACAAGGATTCTTTAAGCAGTTACCATGATCCAGCAAATGTTACATACATTTGTAGTTCACACTGCTAACTTTCTACAATGTAAGGTACATGAGATGCAAAAGTATCTACACCACTTGTGAGTGCTCTTGTAAGTCTTAACACTTTTCAGTTGTAGATTATACGGAAGTAAGTTGCCTTCTTTGGCTGCTATCAGTAAAGGCTGAATGCCTTAGGAGCCTGATACAGCAGAGCCTCTGCATTCAAAAAAATATCAGGAGAGGAAAGAATATGAAACGTACAAGTGCCATTTCAAATCTTAAAACAGAAGCTTCTTAGTATTTCAGTCTTCCCATTCATTTTACCTTAACTATGATATGTTCTTTAGTTTGGAAAATAAAAAATTATATCTCTGCTTTTCAAAGAATAGCCAAGAACATGACTATTCTACTTTTTAAAACTCCTTTAAAATGCCCTCTTGCAAATCCTGGATGGATTGTCTTTGAGCTTTGCAGTCAAACTGGACAATGGAACGACCACCTGTTAACTGCTAACAATGTGTCATTACCACTTCTCAGGCCTTTTTTAAAGCTATTTTGGCTCTGGCTGCTGATAATTCTGGCAACAATACTGGTGTGAACATTAAGGGCATGGAAAGCCAAAGGCAAAAAACTGACAACACAGTTTGTGCTTTGACTACTAATAAGTAAGCAAATGCTAAGATTTTTCTAATTCTACATAATTACTCTCCCTCAAGGGGCCAAAAGAAAATTTGAAATACATATTTTTAAGGCAGTTCAAGCTACATTGTATAAACATACACAAAAGCTGAAATCGATGCAAGTTCATATTGGATTGTTTCTCCTTTTAAAAAGAAAGTTTAAGCACGGCAGGGGCTCCTCACAACTTTTTGTGGTTCGAGTGCTGGGTTGTCTGCTAACTTTGTCTCATTGGTGGGAACTTGATCTGTCTTCTAAATCATTACTGAAGAGATGTTAGAATTATGATGCCAAGAAGCATAAAAGACAACAACAAATGGTGAGACAGTTTAATGGCTTTCTGCCAGAAAAAATGGCAAAGAGGTAGGGGCCCATGGATTGGAGCTGTTCTCCATGAGCCATTTCTAAGTAGGGTTGAACAAAGCAGAGATAAAAGGATCTTTAGCAAGGCTGAAAAGGAGTCAGATTCACATCCTAATGTGAACAAGTTAGATAAAATGTTGATTGCTATAACAATAAATACATTCAATATTATTTCAATCTTAAAATGCTGGGGCATTAAATATAGCCTCCATCAACTGTCTAATCTGTCTGTTTAGTTTCTTAACTAATTATAGGTATAGCTGACTGAGTTCTCCACATTGCAGAAATAGTATGTATCTGAAAGCTGGGACCTAGTGACTAAGGAAAGCAGATGTCTTCAATTCTGCCATGATTATACCATAAGTCTTATAATGGCACCTTGCTGGGAACAAAATGCTGAGCTAAATGCATCATTGGTCCAGAGTTGCTGCTAGAGTTGAGGGGATCCTGAGTTACAAGGATCCAGTGATTCATCCTAGTTTCTCCTCTCTCCATTTCCTTCCCTCTGTCTTTTTTCTTTCTTCTCTTCTCCTCAAGTTGCTCATCATAGGACCTCATGCACTTGCCCTCTCTTTTTAATTTCTTAAAAAGTTTGAGGAGTGCTGCCTTTTTGTATATCAGTAAAGCCCCTAGGAGAGGACGTATGTGGCACTATATCTGGTGACATTCTGGGGTATGTAGCCCTGGAGGTGTACCTTTTAATCCAGACAAAATTAAATTAATGCATTGGTCATTTCCAGTTTTCTTAGTACAGATAAAATTCTTACAATCTACTATTCCTTAGACTATCTGCTTCCCAATGAAATTCCTATGGAACCTATACATTTGGTACAACATGGAACTCAAAGTGCCAGCATTTCCTATAAAAACCCTTTATGGCCCAGGTCCTCATTATCTGTGAGACTGTCTTCTCCAGCTGGAGTCTGCTGATCCTGTGCATTCTACCCAACAGAATATTGTTGTGATTCCCTTCCACTGAGAGCTCAAGGGAATGGAGTCAAAGAAGCAGATTTTTATGAGGTCATTTCAGCCCAATGGAATGCTTCCTGAGACTGTTTCAGAAAGAGTTGAAGAGTATCTTTTCCATCAGCTTTATTGAGCTTAGATGGTTGGATAGGATGCTTCTACATGCTGCCCAGTAGTTGTTTAAATTTATATTGAGCTTACATTTATTTTTATGGCTTTTTGTTGACTTTATACTACTTCTGTTTTTATTCTTTGCTTTCTGCTGTTTCTTGTGAACTCCCCAGAGTCTACATTTAAGGTGGCATACAAAGTTTGTGAAATAAATAAATGAATAAAAGAAATCAGCTGGAATTTTTTACACGTGTAAGGATACAGAGATCATTATCTTGTAAATAATCAGCAGTATTTTCAAATGCTTCAAATTGGGTTGCAACTGTCTCTGTCATAAATTCATTTACATTTACTGCTCTATATCTTTAAGAACATAACAAAAGCCTTGTTGGATCAGGCTAGGCATCCAGCTAATCCAGAACCCTTTTTCCCCAATTGATAACTAAATGTCTCCAAGAAACCCATGAAAAAGATGTGAAGGCAAGTGTGTTCCCCTGCTATTTAATGGCATATTGCATCTGAACCTGGGAGATGAAATATAGCCATCCAAAATAATGCTAATTTTATATGCATAACAATGTTATCACTGTTAGACTAAACAAGATTGGTGCCATGTTTATTCTGGATTCAGTATTGATGCACCAGGAATCCACAAATTGATGCATGCTCCCTGATGATGCATTAATGCTGCACCCATCATAACTGGCACCCAACACACACTGAATACAAGCCATGGATTTTAAATCACTCTAGCTTCCATAACTTTTTGTTCCCATTCCCTTCTTCAAGAGCTGGCACAACTAAAGAACTTGGGGGGGGGGAATCACTGGAGGGTCTAAAAGCCAAGAGAACACTGTATCTTACTAACAGAAGGTTCTCTATAACTTTTCATTACCCAGAATCATTTTACTTACTTAAAGACTTTCTATTTCCTGTTTTTGGGTCCTTACTATCAGCATGAAAACCCAGCAATTCGGAACTAGAAGATCTTTGAATTTTGAGCTCATTTTTCTTTGGTATGTAACTCTTCTCTTTAGGCTAGAAAGATAAAATGATAGAAAATATCCTTAAAAATATTTAGTGTAAGTTAATGAAAGGTAACAGAAGCTTAGAAAACAGCAAAGCAACTTATTCTACATGGTAAAAGAAAATTTCATTTACAGAAGCACTGTACAAAATATTTCACATAACACTATTATAAACAAGTAACTTAAAACCACATTTTATTTCTACAGATAAAAATCAGACATGAAAATATATTGGACACTGATATATGGGATGCATTCTTTTGTTTGAAAAAAACAGATCAAGCCAAAAATTCAGGATTAAGTGCATGATATAAATGGGGCACAATCCAGTAATATTAAGCACATTAAAAATCCATTTCCATGAGCAAGCTGACTGCATGCTTGATCATTTTTCTCTGATCCACCCTCCTCTGAATTCAGTGGAAAGGACAGGACCTTAACTTAAGATGATATTTTATTTATACTTTTAACTAGTTGAGAAATTCTTTTCATATTTTATTTATGTTAATTGATATCTGAAATTATTCTAGGACTTACAATTCCAACTTCACTTATATTTATGTGGATATAAACATATGAAATATAGTTGTACTTACTTCTAAAACACTAGGTTTAAGTTAAGGTTATAAATTAACTTGCTGAATTGATTAAATGTGTTTTAAGATTATTATGTTGCAGTTGGTTCTGTGTCAGTATCTGGGGTGGTGGGGAGTGGAGGGCAAGGAAAAGCAAGAAATGAAACATGCATTGTGATTCAAGCTCCTCCTTTTAGACACTACAGTGCAAGGATGGAAAGGGAGAGCATGCATCATGATGTCACAAAGCACATTTCATTATTTTGGCATAATCTTGGTTAGCATTTGATGCCTATGTCTGTGTTCATTTATAGAATTAATTGAAAGTTAATTAATTAAAGTTAAGTAAATTAACACCTGCTCTTCACCTAATACTTTTTAGTTTTGTGCCTTCACACTTCAAAAGTTTTTAATAATTATTATATTAATACTTGCTTGTATATATCGTTTTTAGCTTTGTTGTATGTCACCCAGAGTCACTTGTTTGTGAGATGGGCAGCCATATAATAAATAAATAAATAAATAAATAAATAAATAAATAAATAAATGTAAGAAGACTCATATTTACAGTCTTTAGATAGACTCTGTTATTTCATCACAACAATCCTGTGAAGTAGTTTAATAAATAAGAATATAAGATGAAAATTTCCATTTTTAGTTTTGGATCCATGTATTTATGAAGCCATAACAATAGCTTTTGCACATTTATGTTGTTCTAGGCGGTATTACAAGGACAGGGAAATATTGTTACATGCAAAACTATGCATCCCAGGAGTTGCTTCTTTTATTGTTATAGGAAAGTTCCATAAATTCACTAAGGACAAACAGATAATTTACACTCTTCTGAGAGATCTCTTTAGTGAACATACTGGCAGTGTAAATGGATAGATGTCTACTCAGAAATAAGTCCTCTTAGTTCATGAAGCCTCATTTCTAGGTAAAGATATATAGGATTGCAACTTTAGTGCTTTGTGTCAATGGCATATTCCAGGCAACTAAAGTTATTATTTTTTTCTGCTGGTTTCCAGTAGACATCATTTAAAGTCTTTAAAAATTATTATCATGCAGCAGTGCTATAGCGCCTTCTTATTAGAGAGCTTTACAATTTATATCTTAGTCAATTGTTTATTAGTATTTTAAAAGAAGTGCCTATATCACACATTGAAATGCCACCAAGCCAGTCTGGGCAAGATCTAATTAAACATGCAAGAAGGGTGATTCTTCTCACAAGCCAAAAATGATACACATCCTGCTCAAATAGCTTTAGCATAATTAGGAGGAATGAAATATGAAATTTATACTAAGGATGTTGAAAACACCTAAGAAAAAATGTAATCAGAAATTTGGTGGGGGAAGGAATTAAAATGGTTGTCAAAAAAGAAGACCAGTGAGAGGAAGAGAGAAGGGAAAAAGAACAGCAGTCAGATGCCAAAGCATCTTTGCTGGTATTATTCTGACAAATTAACTATAAAAGAATGCATAAAGAATTCAAACACACTAATAGTCCTCTCAAAGAGTATATAGTATAAATGACATAAAAAGAAAAAAGTAAAATGGCATTTGTTATTAAATGTTTGTCTGCTTTACAACATATTTAATAATCATAATTTCAAAAATGATACACCTATGTCTCTCAAAACATAAATTGTAATTTAGCCCAGAAACACTTTTAAACAGCAGATACACGCAGGTACTTTTCTTAATTCAAAGGGAGTGAGGGGGATAAATTTTTAACTTTACTTGCTGCAAAAGCACATGAACCTTAAATTACTGCATGATTAATAAAAGCAACATGTAAAACAAATGCATACCAATCTGTCAATTGCATTTTTGATAGCATGGAACCAGTCCAATACGATGAAGTCAATATCTGATTGAAGAAGGACCTCATTTCCTGAAACTGTTGTGACCTAACAATAAGAAAATTACATATAAGCAAAACTGTTTGCTAATCGTTTTATTTTGGTGTAATTCATCTTAGAAACTCATCTGTAACTATAATTTAAAATCAACAACAAAAGCAAACCATTAAGTATTTCACAGCAAGAGCTACTGCAACATTTATTTAGTTAAAATTCAGCTAATGTATGCATAAATAAAAAAGCAATATATGACAATTTCAGTTTTAAAAAAAAAAAACTGTTGCTCCAGGACAGCTTGCATGATTGGCAGATTATGTCAGTCCATACTGATTTGGGCAGCTGGTCTGCTTGATACTATTTGCTCAAATAACATTTTAGAATAAGCTGCCTTTGAGATTGGTGTGGCACTGATTTTCATCTAAAACAACATTTCTAGGCAAAATTGAAGATTCTACCTTAAGCTTGTCCTAGAGACATTATGCTTTGAAATGATGCTTAAAGTGAATATTAATTTGTTGTACTGAATGCCTGTATATGTTCTACTTCCTTCATTGTGGAGAAGTTTCATATGAAGAGTAATGAAGTGCATATTTTTTAAAAGCCCTTAAAATTTTAGTAGACTTAATCCCAAGCACAAGTCATATTCCCACTCATCACCGAGGGGAAATATGTTTAAAATACTGATAGTATCCCATCAACATTTCCCATTGTCAGAAGAACTTTAATTTGTGGAACAGGGTGGATTTTGACTTGCATCCTCCCAAGGGACCCTCTATAGCAGAGTTTGCAGGTCAGTGTGAAAGGTAGAAGGAAAAGTTCTGTTGCAGAAACTGACAGAAACCTATTTGTGCAAACTTGGATTATGCCCTTAACCAGAGATGATTTCAAGTCCAACTCTTGCGTAAATAAAACCTCAGGAGCAGAAAATAGTGGACAGGCTTAAATGATAAAAGCAAATACTCAAATACTTGTCATCACAGAAGAATATTCAAATATTAGCAGAACATCAGGATGACTAAAGTGCACTACCACTGAATGTTGCATAAAGCAAATTTTTGAGGCAAACTGGGAGGAAAGGTTAGCAACTTTAAAAGAAACAAAAAAGATTTGGATACAACTGACAATCTGACCAAGTTTGTTCCCACATTATTATGAGATAGTCTTCTTTTTTTTCTCTTCTAGAGGAGTATCCGGGTTAACCTCTTCTAGCAAATACAATAAAGAACCTCATAGTTCCTTAAAGACTAAGAAATTTTGGGACTGATGTCAGAACATGGGTCAGAGCATGTGGATTTAAAGAGAACTTGTAGGAAAAGAATGAATTGACAGAAAACTATTTGTGCAAACTTGGATTATGCCCTTAACCAGAGATGATCTCAAGTCCAACTCAAACAAAGGTCCATATTTTGCTCTTACTGTATTTTGTTCTACTTGACAAACTGGCAGGGACACCTCTCTTTCATTTATAAGAAATATTTTCCATTTAAAACAGCACACAAAACTATAAAATATATTAAGAATACATATTTGTGAAACGTACAGTTTAATTACGATCATTATAATTAGAATAAATATTAAGAATATCAATTCTATTTTCTACATAGTAGAGTTGACTATCATCAGTGTTATTTGAATGACAGCTTATTTATTCAAATGCATAGGAAAAGCTAACAAAATATAAATTTAAAGTAACTGTCTTATGGTATAAATACATATGTTCCCTCACTTGATCTTTCAGTTAGTGCATTTTCCCCCTCAAGTAGTATTATAAGAAAAAGATGTATTACTATCACACAAACAAAATCATGTATCATTCTTAACATCCTTTCACATCAAATACAAATGAACTATTTGGCGGCATAACTTCTGATCCTCCCTAATGCCTTCCTCCCATGACATAGGTTCTTAACATGTTCCTATGGGCTTATGGTTTTCCAGGGAATTTCTGGCAGTTAAGATAGATACCAAAAAAAAACCCCAGGAAAGCCACAAGCCCATAGGAACATGTTAAAAGCCTAATTTTTCACAGTTAACATAGATACAAGAGCCAGTTTGGCGTAGTGTTTATGGCACTGGGCTAGAAACTGGGAGGCCATGAGTTCTAGTTCCACCTTGGGCATGAAGCCAGCTGGGTGACCTTGGGCCAGTCACTTTCTCTTAGCCCTAGGAAGAAGGCAATGGCAAACCACTTCCAAACAACCTTGCCAAGAAAACTTCAGGGACTTGTCCAGGCAGTCTCCAAGAATCAGACATGATTGAACGGATTAAAAAAACACCAACACAGATACACACACTCACAAATATTAAGGGTTCCTGGACAACTACTAGACTAGACTAAATGTTCTGGATAAGTATACACACATATAAGTCCCCTGCAGATGTTCTTGTTCAGTATAAGATACAGGACATTTGAGGCACAGCTGATATATACAAGGACATCCAGGCTTGCGTTTCCTATGCAAATTTTCTTATCTGTTTATTTGCTGGTCATTGACTGAATAAATACAGTACATACTACTACTACTTATTTCTTTAAGCATGCTAGAATAGTGGTTAAGCAATTCATTCTTTTCCTACAAGTTCTCTTTAAATTTTATGAAACAAAATTTGCTTTTTAAGTTTATATCACAGAAAGAACTTTTGGAAAAATCCCCATATATGCCTGTGGTGTTCTGAACTTATTTTGTTATAAAATGCATTCCTTTACCAAGGAATGTATATAAATGTTCTGTCTATCATTATACAACCATCTCTCCAAGAGTCTGTAGTCTCCCTGCTTCAAATAAATCCCAAGGGAAGATGTTATGAGGAAATGCCTGCCATCGGGCTTTTTCAGTAGTGCTGCTACTGCTCCCACTAAAGAGGAATCCTGCCCTTAAGAAATTGTTAAGGCATTTCTATTGTTCCAGGAGAAATTTAGATAACTAGTCTGTCCAATTTCCCTGCCTACAAATTTGGTAGAGAATTTTGAAAAAACACTTGTGTCCACCTCTAGTGGTTACAGCTGGGGATAGTTTTGTATTTTCAACTTTTTTTTCCAGTGCCATTATTGTTCTTAGAATCAACATTGGGTACATCAATCAAGTTGTTTTATTTTTGAGTAAAAATGCACAGGATCAACCAACATGGAGTTTCAGAATAATTTATAATACTTTGCAAGGAAAACAGCAACAACGTAAAGAATATTTAGAATTCCATACATAATATTTCTAGGCAGAAAATATTACCCCACCCTGCTCAATTATGCCAATGTCCAAAATAACTCTTTATGTAAATCTTAAAAGCAGCTGTTGACTAAGGTGTTCACATATACTGTATATTTTAAAAGAAAGAAATCTAAGTTGTTGGTGGGTGTTAGTCACACAAATAAAACAATTCTATTATATTTAATGAACCTGAGAAAACCTATAATAAGCATTCAACTCTTCTTTGGGACTGTTATCCTGTAGGATAAAAGATATATTTTTACAGGGATATGACCATTTTCATGAGTTTTCTGGGCACGACAATAATGCAAAGGTAACCAGCTGATGGGACATATCTGTAACACTTCAAGTTTACACATTTCCATTTTGGGTGACTTTCAAATCTTTAATGTAACACTGTCAATATAATCATGTACAGAGAGACATGAATTAGGCTAAATGCAATGGTCAAACCAGTCTAGTTTGTATCTTCAAGTACAAATATACCATCACTTACAAAGTAGAAGAAACAGAATTTTTAAAGTAAAAACAATTCATAATTAGTGTGAGCTCATTCTGAAGGCGTAAGAGGGACATAACTTAGTTTACTCTTCCACTGAGTAAATTCAAGCTTTCTTAAAATACAGGTATTTCAATATTGCATAAAAAATGTGTACCCTTATGATATGTAAAAAAGCTACTTCAATGCTAACAAGACCAAAGCAGCATTCATTTTGAAAGTGTGTGTTTTAATGTGTTGTTTGTAATAATCATATATAATTGGTGATGTATGACTACATAAGCTAAAGCAGATCACAGAACAAGGAAAAGTTAATTCATTGAAAATACTCTCTGTATCTTAAACAAGTCCCTTTCTCGTAATCTTCAGAGTTACTAGACAGTTTCAAGAAGAATGCTACTGCTCTCTACAGTTTAAATGCATCCACTTCTTAATTACTCTCAGCAATTGACTTCGTTTTGCTCCATCCCTGACATTCAGAGGCAAGCAGTTCCAAAACTTGGCTTGGTGAATTAAGTTCACCAAGATTTTGTAGCTACTTTTGTATATTTCCTATTTAGATGCTCTGATGAAAAACTAGCAGAAGGAATTGTTTAACTCATATTACTAACAATATCATTTTAAAACCTTTTGGAAAGAGTTCAGAGGGAAATAATGCCAGATTTTGCTTGAATAATCTACAGTACCAGCCCTAAATAATATACTGAAAAAAACCGTCTTCATATAAGGCAAGTTTGAACATCTTTCTTATCAAGCATCAATAAAGAAACATAGGGACTAGAGAAATATAAAAGCAAATTTGTAAATGTTTCCAGAAGCAGCAGCTGCTTTTTATTTAGCTTGCATACTTTTTATTTAATAACTTTAAAACTACCTCTATTTTCTGTGCATTCTATCTTTCAAAGCATACATTCTAATATAAAGTGATAATGAATTAAAAGATCTCAGTAGCAGACTTCTAAAAGGGATGAAGGACATGCACAATCTTCTCCCTTCAGTTTCGGCATTCATTCATTCACTCAAATTTTGAGTGAATTCTCCTGTATTCTCCTTCAGCCTCTGTTACTGATTCACTATTCCAGTTTGAGGTCCAAGTAAATGAAATGTACCAGATCCTATATTACTGTGCTGTTTTTTTGCTCTCTGAAAAGCTCTTGAAATCTTGGCAAGAACAGCATGAATATCTTTCTTATTTGTGAATCAGTTACATGAAGTTGCATCATCTATTCACAAACTGCTATGAAATAGTTGATACGTATTTGCAAACTTGATTCATAATACTGCTGCAATGCAGATTGGTGGTTTTCTCAATGATATATCTTTATTATATTCTGCCTCTTTTTACTTTAAATATGCCATAAAGGGTAAAGGACTGGAGTCACAGGAGAAAAGCATGCACCCTTGCATATAGCATATTGAAACTAATCAGTGACATTTTTTGTCAGCTGATTTTCTTGATCTTTTCAATACTTTTTTTGCTTCTTCAATTGAGATAAAAATATGTTCTACCTCTATTGCCTCAGTTTACCTGTCTTTTTCCTAGGCAGCTGGGCACACTTCAAAACAGAGTATTGGTCTGTAGCTCTCATCTCATTTTTTTTTTAAGTGTCCAGAATTTTAGGATCAGAAGCATTCTTATGCCTGAGACTAGCCTTTTGATTTGTAGCATTCTAGCTTTCCTTGTAATTTTTTTAAAATACAGAAATTAAACTAATCTTAATAAAATTAAGTGAGGCATGGAGCCAGGGGAAGGGGGGAACTGGGGAGTGGGGTTTCTGTGGTTGCAATGTTAGATGCCCAGGTACTAGTCACCATTCTGTTCTTCCTTCCTTTTTGCATAGATTTTAATTGATTTCTTGACCACAAAAAGTCAAAAAGGGCATATCCCACTTACAGTATTGTCATATCCTGTTTTCCACACTAGACATGCCTATGGGAAATCTATAAGCAGGACATAAAAACAATACGTGTATCCAGTATTATTTTCTAACAATACCATCCTTTTAGAAGTATTTGGTGAAGTATAAGACAGTATAACTATTATTCTGTTCCAGAATCTATGATAAAAATTTCATTTGAAAAACTGGTGTATATTTTCTCTCCAGAAGCTTCAGATTTAAAAGTGCCATTCTTCCTAACATTTATTGGGTGAATTTCTTCCTTGTGAAATTGAGTGCAGAACTTACGAAATCCTACTTTTTCAATGAAAATTCTAGACACATTATCCTACTATTGCTGCTGTAGCTGGGCTGAAAAAGTCTGGATGACCATTAGATGATAGCAAAAAATTATTGTATTCTAATTTTATTGCTGTCATCTAGTAGTTACTGGGATTTGTACATTCCAAGTATGGTGGGTTTAATTATTCATATTTTAAAATTAGTCTTAAGAACTAAAATATGCTTTTAAAAGAATCAAAGAATAGGTTTCTCTGGCTGCTGAATTAGAAGGTTATGTACCCTGAGAATTTGTGTAATATGCTGTGACTAGTAAGGCAACCACAACTTGCCTTTGACAACACAGCTCTCAGATTTTCTTCTTAAAATGGATTAGAAAAGAAAGTGTGTTTTTCCTCAGATTACAGTTACATAGACCACCAGCTGAAAATGAATTCATGCAAAAACAATTCCAACAAAATTTGGAGAATTAAAAAGGGTTCTAATTAAAATAGTTTCGAGATGCATAGTCAGCTAAGTTGGTTTCGAGACTCCTTATTCATTAATTAATTTGGTTTGAATTACATTTGAATGAAATTAAAATGCAGACAGGGGTTTGGCAGTTTTTGAAAACATGTCAAAAGTGTGTGTATTGTTGGGAGCGGCATACATTCTCTTCAACCTCAATAAATCCATGTCTTAAGTCATGTTTATACTGAATAAATAAACAGAGGTGGAGGAGAAACAGAAACACCGAAACACACACACACACATACAATAATAAGTTCTCATAACCGCCCAGAGTCCTTCCTCAGGGGGGAGATGGGCGGTGATAAAAATTTGATAAATAAATAAATAAATAAATATTCTGGACATGTAAATAAATAAATCGGGTAAATCCTTTTCAACTCCAATCTCTCTACCCTATTTTATTATATGATCTAGTTTGCCAAATGAATTATGCTAAATTAAAGGTGTTTATCACAACCATATTAATTACATTCTTAGAGAGAATGTCTCTTATGACAACCTGACTTCGGTAACCTCCAATAATTCCTTCTGACAAGTCCAACCTAGCTGACGTTTAAAAAAAAATAAGGCTAAAGAATCAGTATGAGGAAAAACATCCTTAACTTGGGTTTGCAAAGCAGAGGAAAAAATGCTGATAGTTAAAACATTTTGTGAGAATGTATCTGCCTTGTATCCCCCAAAGTTACTAGATGTTAAGTAAATATATGCTCATTGTCAAAAGAAAAAAAATGTTGCTTTGGCAACTCTCTTATTAAAATGCATTTGTAACCCCCATGTGTCAAAAAGTTTTGAAAAGTTTGTTTACTTTGGATAGCAGCCCTATCCTGAGTTACCCCAGCAAACAATGATAACAGTCTTCAAAAGTTGTGTGAAGAACAAGTCACTAGGGATCCATTTTTGTTTTAATTGGCACACACAAACACTTTTCTGGTCTGTCAAGAAGATCAAGCTAATATGCATGGAGGGTGTTATATTCTCAGCTTTTGGGAGTACTAAGGCTCCCTTTATTTAAGTAATTTAAATGATAGACTGCAAAAACTTTGCAAGTCAGAAAAAATGCTTTATATTTTCAGGGGGAATAATTGTTTTAAAGAACAGAAAATGTTGTACATATATAAACATGTTGAATGTTACGTTATAATTAACCTGCTTCTTACAACTCTGGGTTTTGTTTTGTTTTGTTTTGTTTTGTTCTTCTTTAAATCACACACATACACACACCAAACCCTACTCAATAAAACAGCTAACAAATACTGCCTGCAGTTCTGAAACTTTTTCTATTCTTAAAAAATGTGAGGGCATTTTTATCCAGAAGTTTACTGAATACACTTTTGTGGATTTTCCATGACTGATTTATGTGTACATTCAAAGAAACTCCCAAGGGGGACATCATACAAAAGAAACCTGTCTTTGAAAACAATGGTTTTAGGAGAAAGAAACAAATTATTTTAGAAAAAAGGTACTACAGGCAGATCTCACATGGATTCAATATACAATGGTTATAGATCAAACTCACAAGAATGTTTCCTTAATTGAAATTTAGTTGCATCTTCAATACATATGTTCATATAACAGTGTCATAATACAATTAGCTGTAGTAGAATTTGGCTTCATAAAAAAAATCAGTATGTTTTAAATATTCCCTTTGTATATTCAAAACATTCTTATACAGAAAATACAATAGATATATTACATGTTGGTATTACGTAAAATCCTAAATACACATGCATAGCCTTATCTGGATGGTCATCCCAGACCTGCAAATACAGTCCAGGAAATTAATCCTGATCCTTCCCAATTTTGTACATTAAATCAATCCAGGGATGCCAGCATCTAGTTCCTACTCATTAAAGAAAGAAATATTTCCAGAGCCACGAAACGTCCTAAATAAGTCTGACAAAGTAAAGATCATTCCACTCATTTTTGTCAAAGCTCTATCATTAAACTGAAGTTGATGGGATAAGGAAAACAGTATGCCTTATTGTATGGGTAGGGCTTTTTAAGATTCTGTTTGTGTAACTGGGACATGTTTTGATGGAAAGATTATGGTGGATGAATAAAAGAGTTTACCCCTTCCTTTCTAAATTGCATCTGCACCAGACGAACAATATTTCAGGGGAAGTATAGTTGCATGGGTAGGAAATATATTTTCCTTTAAATACACTGTGAGGGAATCTCTCAAGCAGAATGAAAATCACTGTATTATAAGTATAGTAGGTAGTTTAAGACCTGGAATTAAGGCTTAGTCACAAGTATGAAGGGCTGTGAAAATTTCATTTCCAGCTCAATCCATTTACAAGGTCCTCAGTATAACAGTAAATGAGTTTCCTTCTTATCTTTGTTTGTCAAAGCTGTTGTTGGTCATGTTTCCTATATTCATACTTTATTATTACATTAATGTAATAATAATACATTATAGATGAATATTATTAAACATCATGGTGTGGTCAGAAGTATATGTCATTTCCAGCTGTCTCTAAATACTGTATTAGCATAATAAAAAATCAAACTTGAATAGTTACATTCAGTTGAGCAGGAAAATCACAGAATGATTGCATTGAGATTGTGATTGTGAAACCTGTTGGAATGCTTAACATATTTATACTGGTTTTAAGGAGGCATTTTGTCTCCAAGAGGAAAAATATGGTTGAACTTATGCTGGGTTTTTTATATTGAATTAGTTTATGGATTGTTTTTATTTTTATGAGATTTTGTTGTTATTAACTGCCCAGAGTCATTTGAATGGTCAACAGAGTATTTTTGCAAAACAAAGAAATAAATCACATGAGCTAAACCTATGCAGATAATATGAAATGAAACTCTATATATGCAAAGGGGGAGGGACAGAAAGGGGAGGAGAAAGGAAAATTTGAAGACTTTCGATAATAAACATGGTCAAAATGGTGGTCTTTATTCTGATAATTCTCAATTTCAATTCTATAGTTTGCCTAATGACAAACTGACAGCAAATACTGTATTTACATGTTGCCTTCTCCCCTCCTTTCTCCTTCTCCTCTCCTGTTTCATAAAAAAAAACATGATTTGTTCAATATAGTTTCCTACTATATTTTATCCAAGACCTTATGATACAATCAATTTACTGACCAGGACATAAGCCTGCATTTAAAAAAAAAAAAAAAAAAATCAACGAAGCAGCTAGATTCTACTGTTGGGTAAGTCAAGAGACGAATAAAGAAATTGGGCCCAGTCAAAAGGGCACCCTATTTCTAGGCACCAGAGCAGAGCTATCTATTAGTGAGCAGAAGACATTTTTGTCTTCTGTCAAGACTCTCTGACTGGGCAATGCGGTAGAGTGCCTCAACTGAGGCAGTTCTGTGAAAGGAATCAGTGCTATGTTGCTTAGTTACTACAGGTAGTCCTCGCTTAACAACCATTTGTTTAGTGCTGAAAAAAATGACTTACAATTGGTCCTCACACTTATGACCGTTGCAGTGTCCCCACAGTCATGTGATCACAATTTGGGTGCTTGACAACTGGTTCATATTTATGACTGTTGCAGTGTCCTGTCACCATGTGATTCGCTTAATGACCACATGATTTGCTTAACACCTGTGGTGATTCATTTAACAACCACCACAAAAGAGGTCATAAAATTGGGTTGGATTTGCTTAATGACTGCTTTGCTTAGCAGCCAAAATTCCAGCCCCAATTGTGGTCATTAAGTGAGGACTACATGTATTTCTCAAAATAATTTGTAAAGGCAAGTGATATAACTACAAGTCAAACAGAGTGCTTATCTAATACTCCATCAACCAAGAAGGGAAACTTGTCGCTTTTCTCTTTAGCCAGAATCACAAAAGTTTATCAAATGTTTAGCTATTGCTTTGTTTTGACTCACACAGATAAGAACAAATGGTAAGTCAGGTGTATGCATGCATGTGTGTGTTCGTGAGTATGTATATATTATTTTCTCAAGCAGCTAGATGTTTATGAAGAGAAATATAGCTAAAATAAGGAGAGGAACCTGAATACCCCCCCAGCTAAATTTGCTAAATGTTAATCCAGGTAAGAATGAGAAACAGGAGATCTGTTTAGCCTGACTTGTAATTCTAATACAGTTAGTAAATAAATACAGTTGCCAACACTTGACATTAAAGTGTCAGGATCTGACCTGAGACTTGAGCAGAATAATCTGGGAGAGGAGAGGAGAGGAGAGGAGAGGAGAGGAAACCCAGAATAAGTTTTCAGGGTGGTGCAAAAGAGAAATACTAGGAAACTTGTTATTCTGAGGTATCCAGCAAACAATACAGTCCTGTAGAAAAATAACTGGCATTAACAAAGGCTTTTTGGCAAAATGAAATAAAAACAGTACAACTATTGGCAAATGGCTAGCAATCATATGAAACAAAAATGTTTTTTTGTTGTGAGGTCTCAGAAACACTCTAGAAACTGCTACACTATTTTCAGTTGAAAAGCAATACCTTTCATTATGCCAACACAAAGGTAATGAAATGAAAATGCAAGGGTTTGAAATCACTACATTACTTCATCTGCAAAGGTATTACAAATAAGCCATGACGGGGGAAGGCAAAAAGTATGATTTGATGTAAAAGTTATCTGCACTGACAGAGCTTGACCAAATATGTAATACATTCAAATAATGGCACTCCCACACATGGATGTGTAATTGTCGGTTTGAAAACAGGTCCAAATTCTCTGATCCCACCATATGTGTACAAATACATAGTGAAGACATAAGTGTGGGATCTCAGGAGTCTAGAGCTGTTTTGATCTGACTAAGAATGTATTTATTTCAATCATGCCTGTTCCTTCATACAAGCAGGCCTAGAACAATCCATGGTGAATTAACAATGTAAATCTATTTCTGGTTCAATTTTGATATATCTGAAACCACCATTTCTTATTTTTAAAAAGTTGTGTTAAGAAAGGATATATGCTAAAGTTGTTGCAAGTTTGCATCTTGAGCAAAATCATTCATATGTGAAAGAAGACTCATAAAATGATTATTTTTAAAATGAACTTCTTGCAAATAACTTTCAAACTGACATGGAAATGGAGTGAACCAAATTTAGGATAGGAAATGTTTTAAAGAAGAAAAATTGGCAGATTTATTCATTTTTATTAACAGTGGCAGTATAGAGAATCGTTTGCATCCAGGTACATCTGGAAAAGAGGAACTGCAGGTGGGGGGCAAATGAAGAGATGTACATTGTGAAGTTATGACACAAGCCCATCCTCTGGGGTTGTGCATAATAACATTGCATAATTAAAATTGTGACATCACAGTGCACCTTTCATCATTTTGACTCAATCTCCAGATTCTGTGGAGTTGTTGATTACACAATGGATGGTCCTAGACTACTTCATGACTAAATACATAAACATAAACCCAGATGTTATATTCTTTGCTTTCTCTTCCACAGAAGTGAACAGGTTAGATTATTTTTGGTATAATGTTCTTGAATGAGCTGAGAAAGAAGAAAAGATTGTGATCTATATGAAACAGACACACAAACACACTGTCGCAGTTACGAAATGTACAATTTTTCATTCAAATGACACATTTCAGAAAGCAATTTAGCATATTTCAGGCATCCTACTTTAGAAATTATTTTAAATCACAGCTTTGTTACCTTGACAAAACACCCCCCCCCCTCCCCTGCTTTTATTTGGATGACCAAATAAGTATTTGTTTGAACAAGAAACTGGGACTCTAAATCCTGTTTCAGCTTTGTACTGTGAATTGTGGAATTATGGCTACATTCAGAATTGTAATTTAATCCCAGTTTCTTTCACTGTTGTGCACAGGCTGATTATTTGGTTATAGGCAAAATAATAAACATGCCTATTTTGAACATATTCGTACAAACATGCATTTTTAACATAGTTTGCCTCAACTTTATCCTAAGTTTAAAAGTTTATCCTAAGATTAAAAGCATTTTTTAGCTAAGAAGTGGAATGCAAAATTCAGAGAAGCAAATACACCCATTATTCCAAGAGTTGTGCTGTGATCAGGTCAGTTCCTATTGAAAACTGCAAGGGTCAAATTCTTCAAGCAGACTTACTTCAAACCTGCAGTTGCTAGAATGATCCTTTCCTTAGGCATTGCAAGCTATCACATTACATTTGCACCTGCACATGCACAAACATTCCTTGCCCCTAAAAATAATTGCATTTAGTATTAAAAAAAATAAAAAAAATCCTGTTGATATAGAGCATTTGCTTGGTGGGGGGACAAGTTGAAAAAGCCAATTCTCTCCTTATCCATCATGCTTTTGACTAGAGAAGTGTAAATGATTTTCCACTGCAAACATAACCTGGTGAAATTAACATTTACATGAGATTCACAATAAAACAGCATGACTTTGACACAAGCCCACATTGAAATTATATAGCATATTTTTTCACTCAGTCTGGAAATAGAGCTAACACAGGACTGAAACCGTGTAGGTGTCAAACATAATATGAAAGAAAACTTTTAGCTACGTGGAATTATATGTCCTTGACATGTTTGTCAACCATGATTTCCCAAATATGGTGCTTATGAAACCAAATGACAGGCAACTTCAAGCTCGACAACCTTAAAATACGGGTCAGAGTTTGTCAGTTTCTCAAAGAACTAGTAATTAGCACTATGTATTTTTTTCCATGTATTATTAAGAATCTGGCCTATTGTTAAGTGAGAAGGTTGAAGTGGTAGTACAGTGCCATGGAAATATGACTTGAATGAGGGACATATTTTATCTTACATAAATGTTATTTGCCAATGCAAATTGAACTTTGAGAGGGTGTATATGTTATACATAAATCTAATAAATAAATAAATAATTTAAGGTGGCTATGCAGCCAAAACTAGACTACTGAGGAAGAAGAGAGGAGTATCCATATTAAGCAGCCATCTCTCCTGAAAAGCTCGTTGAATGGCCATATAATGCTTAGGGCACCTGGCAGAGGAGACTAGAAAATCAGGTGGGAAAAGAGAAAGGAATGGAATATCTTTTTTAAAAAGCAGGTTATCACAGCGCCTACTATCCAGCCTTATTCTTGAAAATTTCATATAATGTAAAAAAAAATTAATTTAGTTTTTATTTTATAAAATTATATGAGTTCCAGCTATATCAATTTAATGGATAAAAAAAAAATCCTCAGGCGGAATTTAATACTTCTTCAGACAAGATGGAAATACGTGTGCTAGCTGAAACCTGTAACTGAGGAGGTGAAGTTGAACCATTTATGAATGGAATTGTACCTCTAAGGCCAAGTCTAAACCCCACAACTGCTGGCAAGTGGAAAAAAAGGACAACAATCCCTGCAGTTGTGGGGTTTAGACTTGGCCTTAGAGGTACAATTCCATTCATAAATGGTTCAACTTCACCTCCTCAGTTACAGGTTTCAGCTAGCACAAGTATTTCCATCTTGTCTGAAGAAGTATTAAATTCCGCCTGAGGATTTTTTTTTAATCCATTAAATTGATATAGCCAGGCAGTTTTCATTTGAATTAATTAGGATGTTTGTGTGTGGTCACACATGCCCAGACAGAGAGATAGATAGATAATCTTGAGTGTCCTTGCTTCTCTTCAGAAAGAGAGAGACACACTCCTGATGTATCTTTAAAGGCAGTTTTATGTAGAGTAAATTACAATATAGATAGCTCAGTAATACATAGATAACAGAGGCAAGATGGGGACTCTCCAAAAAGGGCCACAGCTAAATTGTTCCTGACTACTGTCTTCATCTGACTTTCTCTAGCTAGATCTCTCACCAAAGCAGAATTGTATAATAATTCAATAAACAACAAACATTCCCATACAATATACTTGGTCCTTCAGGGAATATTTAATTCCATTTAAGACTGGTTGTGAACCTATACCTGGAATACTTAGTTTCCCCATCTATATAGCTCATTTTATTTCTGATTAAACTTCAGCTAGGCTCCAATTTGCCCTCATCCATCCTAAAACTGCCTGTAAGAAGAGTTCAAGTGTTTCACAGTCCCTGCAATTACTAGAAAGAAAACAGGGGTACTCAGCTGTAATGAGTAGATGGAAATGAGAGGCAGAGTGGAAGAACACCTGTATACTGAAATAATTCAGGCCAAATGTGCAGATAATATTCCCAATCACTTTCATATTGATAGTAATAGCCATAGGAGACAGGATAAAATTTTGAGGTCTTCCATGTAGGGCAAAGCTCATGAGTAGAAATGAAATCTCTCAACACCATGTTCTAGAACAGGGGTGTGCAACCCGCAGCCCATGGGCCGCATACGGCCCTGAACAGCTAGTGATGAGGCCTCAAAATATTATCCCTTGTTTTAATGTAAATGTCCATTTTGTCCCTTTTTAAAAAAAACTGCCTATCAGCATGCACGTTAGGCAGCCTATCAGCGCATGAGCATGGAGGGCAGAAAAAAGAGCCCAGGAGCATGAGAAGCAATTGGCTCTCACCTGCAAGTGACGGGAGATTCAAGGCAATAAAAGGCGCCCAGGAGAAGAGCTGGTTGTCGCAGACAACCGTTCTATTGAGCTCCCAGAACTGCCTCAAGCCTCTGCTCTGGAAGCACCTCAGAAGTCCTGCCCTGCCAACGTGACAGACCCTGGCCCTTCGCCCTGCCTCATTGTCACACCAAAAGCTTCTGCTGACTTGCACCTCACTGCTGCTGCCGCCGAGCCTGTCATGGGGTCTGGTCTTGCTGTCACTGCCCCCCAGCTTGCTGCTGTTGCTTGCCTCACTGTCACCACCATCCCTGAGTCTGCTGCTGGCTTGTATCCTGCTGTTGCTGCCTCCAAGACTGCCGCCGCGTGGAGCTCCACTTTGGAGCCCGGCTGTAATTCTGTGCTGGTCCTAGTGCCTGCCTCTTGCCCTGCTACACCAGGGAAACTCTGCTGCTGTGAGGTATCAGCCTTCCAGATCAGCCTTGCTCTGCCATGCCTTGCTGCTGTGAGATCCCAGCCTGACAGCCCCTCGCACTGGGAAACAACGCCACAGGGACTGATACTGTCATGAGTAAGGATGGCGAGCAGGGGGCTCCCATCCAGACTGTCAAGCGCATGCGTAGCACTGAGGAATTGGTCAGCCATTCAAAGAGACACAGATCGGGACCACCTTAACCTTTGGGGTTTATATGTCTGGGTTTTCCCATGCTTCTTCAGTTTGTTAGGATTCCTGTTAAGTACTAGCAATAAATATTAGAGACCAGTTCCTTGTCTCAGCGTGTTTCCTGGCTGTTAGGACAGATATGGAATATTGTGTAAGTTTAACCCTGTCCCATTTTTGCATCCCAATGTCCCGTTTTTGTCTCAAGGAAATACGGTCAACCTAATTTAGGGCCGATCCCTTTCAGCTAGAAAGGAATCAATCCTCCTTTCCTCCTTTCCAGGGCTGCCTGCACTGCAGCTGTCTGGGGAGGTAAGGCCGGGGAGGGGTCCCCACATGGAGAAGCCAAGGTGGGGGGCTGCCTACCCAGCCCTCTCCTCCCAAAGGAGGGATTTGGGAGACACGGCACTGGAGGTCCCCTTCGGGGAGAAAGTATAAAATAAATATATTTATTTATTATTTATATTTATTCCTAAATAAATTTATTCCAGCATGGCTTCAACGTCATTTCAACAGAAAACAGAACCCAAAAAAGAAAAGAAAAAAAGAAAAATCGCGGATGAAGGAAGAGTATTCAATGAAAAATGGACAGATGAGTACTTTTTTGTCAAGACAAATACTAAGGCACTATGCTTAATTTGTAGGAAAAATGTGTCAGTTTTCAAAGACTACAATTTTAAATGGCATTATATGGGAAAACATGCTGCCAAATTCAATGCGTATCAAGGAATTTGTCATAAAGATAAATTAGCAGAACTGAAAAAAAGTCTGTCGTCTCAACAGTGGGTTTTTTTTTTAAAGGACTCTATTATAAAAGCTAGTTATTTGGTAGCAAATCTAAATGCAAAAAATTCAAAACCATTTACTGATGGTGAGTTTATTAAGCAATGTATGGAAAGCGTGGCAGATACAGTATAATTTGTCCTGATAAAAAAAGTGATTTTTCTAAAATCAGTTTGTCTCACCAGACCATAGCCAGGTGAATTGAAGAAACAGGAAAATCTATCGAAAGAGGTTTGAAGAGTAAAGCTGCTAATTTCAAATTTTATGCTTTGGCGATGGATGAAAGTACTGATGCTACAGATACAACTTGCCATTTTTTATTAGAGATATTGATAACAAATATAATGTCACTGAAGAAATGGCTTCTTTGGTGCCATTAAAAGACACAACTAAATCTCTTGATTTGTACAAAACAGTAAAAATGACATTAAAGAGATTTTCTTTAACCATTGTAAACATGTCTGGTATATCTACTGATGGTGCCCTGGCAATGGTTGGTAAAAGTGAGGGACTTACAAAATTGATAGAAGATGATGCAAGCGTCACCAGCAACTCATGTTTGATGAAGTATCACTGCATTCTACATCAAGAAAATTTGTGTGCAAAAGCTTTAAAAATGGATAATGTCATGCAGATTGTCATCAAAGCAGTGAATTTCATAAGGGCCAAGGGATTGAATCATCACCAATTCCAGGAGTCCCTTAGAAGTATGGATGCTGATTAGGGGAACATATTTTACTTTTCTGAAGTACAGTGGCTATGTTGGGGTAGAATGCTGAAAAGATTTTATGATTTGCGAAATGAAATCAAGTTGTTTCTGGAATCAAAAAGAAAATTTGTGCCAGAACTTGAAGATGAAAAATGGGTCACAGATTTAGCATTTTTGGTGGATGTGACCGCTCATTTAAATGAGTTAAGTATTTGTCTTCAAGGTGAAAACCCAACTTATCACTGCAATATTTCAAACCATAACAGCATCTGAAATGAAACTTAAAGTATGGCAAGCTCAAGTTATAGAAAATAATTTTATACATTTTAATACATTGGCTAAACACAGTCCTGTGAACAGCGAGAAATATGCAGCCTTGCTTTTTGGTTTGATACGGGAATTTGAGAACAGGTTTCAAGATTTCCAGAAAAATAATTAATATTTTGGTATATTTTCTACTCCATTTTTAGTTGACATAACTACATTACCTACACATTTTCGAATGGAATGCATAGAGTTGCAATCAGACATTCAACTCAAAGAAAAATTTGATCATGTCTCTCTACTGGACTTTTGTAAGACCTATCTTCCCAGAGAAAAATATCCCTCGCTTCACAATCATGCCTTATTCATGACATCGCTTTTTGGCAGCACATGAATTTGTGAGCAACTATTTTCAAGGATGAAGCACACGAAGAGTAAAATTAGAATTAAAATTTCTGACGAGCACCTTGAGAACTCACTGAGAATTGCAACTTCTTTCATCGAACCAGACATTGATGCATTAGTTTCACAAAAACAAAGTCAAATATCCCACTAGTTTTATGTTGCTGTCTTTTTAAAAATTTTATAATAAAAAATATAAAAAATAAATGAAATTTTATTACTTATATACATTAACTATATTATATATTTTATGTGTGGCCCAAGACAATTCCTCTTCACTCAGTGTGGCCCAGGGAAGCCAAAAGGTTGGACACCCCTGTTCTAGAACTTCTATAACATCATGACCATGCTTTGGAAATACTATCTGTGTCATTAAGCATCTTCTCCTACATATATCTGGTAGAACTGTTATTGTAATCCTTCTTGTTCAGTGATTTTATCATCCTTATTGTTCAGTGATTGTATCATGTTAACTTCCAGATGAAATTATGAAATGTGTCATACATGAGGGCAACCTTTAAAAAAATTGGACATCTTAACTGACCCAAACCATAATTTATATTTTTTCTGACAAAGACCAGTAATACGGACAATCTTTCACTACTTTTAAACTACTCCATGGCTTTCTGGGTTATTTCTTGAGCAAGATAATGGCTTTACTCTTTAAATTGTATTCTGTTTTGGAACTGGGTCCAAAATGTCTGCTCTTAGCAGGAGTGTCACATTTTCAATATTATTTAACTAACCAGATTGTTGAATCAAATCTTTTGCCCATCCCATGCCAGGCAAAGTCCTTTTCTTTTGCCCAGATCTTTGAATTCGTAGACAGAGCAATACTATCTGTTGATTGGTAAAACCTCCAGCATATACAGTATGTGTGCATGGGTATGTATTCCACCTCAATATGCAAAGACTTTGAATGGCTAACTTAAAACTATGGTGATTCATAGTCAACCAGAACCAAAGACCCCCTGGAACAATATTGTTTTTACTTATTTTCTAAACACAAAAGGATAGGATTTCTGCATTCTAGGGGAAGAGTATTTCAAATGATGGGGGCTACCACTATAAAGCCCAGTCAGGTGAAAGAATTGGTATTGCTCCTTTGTGTCTCTCCAGCTGGGTTAAAGGACAGCAAAATTCCTTCCAAATGAAACATAGATTAGTCTAAATTAGCAGCTAATTTGGAGCTGTTGCTGGGAATTTGGACAGCTTTAGTTTGGAGGATCTATACAATAGTCTTCTTCAGCACACTGCCTAAGTTCTCCCTATCAAGTCCCCCTTTGCCTCTTTTGTATATGGGCATGATGATGCCAGAAACAATTAGCCTCACAGTCTTCTAAAAGGGAAGGATTTCTGAGGTTAGAATTATTTCTTTATTCTGGGGAGCATGCAAATGAATCAATAAATCAATAAATCCATCCATCCATCCTATGGTTTCTGAGTCACCCTGCTAGGGACCACAAAACTATAGCCTTAATTATTTCTATATAATACAGTTGTTGTGTTTCTTTTTAGGCTTATTTAGTTATTACATTTAGAGTTTCTGTTTTCTGTTTAGTATTTATATTTTGTAAGACCATGGAAACTTTATTTTAAACACAAGAATAAACTATTAAATAATTTAATAAACCACTGCATGTGGTTTAGCTGTTAAAAATGTTGAATTAGGGTTAGAGAAATCCAGATTCAAGGCCATCCTCAGCTACGAAAACTCACTGTGTAACTTTGAGCCGGTCTATTACCCAAACTACTTTTATTTATAAAATAAAATAAATAAAATAAAATAAAATAACTATTTTATAGGGTCTTATTTTATTTTAAATATCTTATTTAATTTAAATAAATGAAAGAAAACTATCTTACAGGGTTATTGCTGTGGGGAAAAAATGGAGGAGGAAATGTTATACACAGCTTTTGGAGTTCTTGAAAGAAAAGCAGAATTTGTATTCAATAAAAATAACAAAAATAGAATTAACTTTTGAAATTCTGAAAAATATTTAAAATATGTTGTTGTTTATTCGTTCAGTCGCTTCCGACTCTTCATGACTTCATGGACCAGCCCATGCCAGAGCTTCCTGTCAGTCGTCAACACCCCCAGATCCCCCAGGGACGCACCCATCACCTCTAGAATATCAATTTAAAATATAAATGCATTGAAAAATATTGAACTGAAAACTTTATTTCCAAGGCTTTACTAAGATGGATTGTCCTCTTCTCTGTGCAAAAGTAAACTCCTTTTCCTTTTGAATAATCTCTGTTTCCATTTAATACTTCTAATTAAACCAACATTAGCTTTTTTCTTTTTACACAGTGCCAAATCAAGTTTTGTACATTACTCAATGATTTCTAATTTCTTCTCATTGGTATTTGAATACCATTTGTTTAATTCTGGTAGTCTAATGCCTTTGGGAAGGACAGTTAAAATATTCCCTCTTACAAACAGAATACCTTCCATTAGTGGAATAAGTGGAAGGTACTTTCCCATTCCACTTCATATTTCTAAGATTTTAGAAATATGGTGGGAGATTTTCTGGGGTATATTTCAAGAGTAGGAGAGGATGATACACACAACGCTGAGTAAACAAAGAGTATGTAAAACATGATAGGTAGATACAATGAGGTTCCAAAAGGCTTTTAATTAATTAAAAAATGACGGATGTTCTACTATGTACTGTCTGGGAGCTATATATTATACAGCAATACTATCATGAAACATGTGAGTTTATAAATCTTTCCCTGCTCTTAAGTAAGTTTGACATGAGCTATAGGATCACCAAATTTATTTAAGTCATAGTTGATTTTTTCTTTGGATGGAGTAAAACAATTTTACAATAAAAATATAGACAATTCCTTTATAATAATATATTTTCCTACATTATTCCTATATAATTAGTTACTACATAAAATATGGTTGTAAATTAACTGTAAATAATTATTAATCATGCACTTTAATGGTATACCCAGCATTTTATCAATATTTTAAACATGGTAGCTGGATACTTATAATAAGCAATATTATTAACTTCCTTCATTAAACTATTTTGTTTGGAACAAATGTCTCTAAGCTGCACACATACAGAGAGAATAATGCAATAGCTATCATTTTTTTTTAAGGGAGGCCTTGCCTATCGCAAGAGTGGAATGCACACGTGTATTTGTGCTCTTGGTTAGTTGGTCCCCAAGTATCTGTGGTGAGTAGCAGTTTTTTTCATTTATAACTAGTGTCCCAAATGGAGTGTTGAATTCCCACCCATCCACATAACACTTTCATTTATAACTAGTGTCCCAGATGGAGTGTTGAATTCCCACCCATCCACATAACACAATTGACAGCCATTCACTTAGGAATATACTTGACATCATGCCTCCCATGGAAAATCCAAATATCCAAAATATTTGACGAAGAGGAGGAATTGCAGGATCAAGCCCAGGAAGAACCCAACTTGCAAATTCTGGAGAATGAGCCAACTAGTTTTGTGGAAAATGCAACATAAGAAGAAAAAAACATATAAAATCTCTCTTGAGTCTGAAAGTGCAGGTCATAAGCTGTAATGCCTTATATATCTTTGTAAGTAAACTATACAAATGTACCTCTTTTTTTTCTGTACTCTTGAAGATCTAAATACACAGAACTCTTTGATTATTTGATTTAGTGGTAAGTGCCACATGAAAGCTGAAGGCCCCATAGCATCATATGCTATCAGAGTGCCAGACTGCAAGGTTTGAGCAGGAGAGTTGTACACCCTGAAGAAAGTTTAAACTATGTGCACAAATACCTATGACTGCAGTTACATCAGGTACATGCTGTTGAGGATGTAAAACACAGCCTCTGGCTCATGTGAAGAGTTTACTAGTAAGTTGTGTATTTGAAGAGTGCCATGGATATTTTATCTTTGTGTAGAAGTCATAAATGCATAAATGTATTCTTGATAAATGTCTCTCATAGGCACACACTCACACTCAATTGTCAATTATTCCATGACACTTGTAAAGTATTAACCTTTTGGTTGTGGGCCTAATAAACTTTGTGTGTGTATGTTTGTGCATGCCTATTTTTTTTAATATTATAATAATACTACATGGCAGGCAAAAATATAATGAAAACGATAATTTGCCAAAAAGATTTAAAAAACACTGAGGTGTTACCTATCAAAAGTTCTCCTTCTGTCTGTGATACAGCACAGATTGCAATCGTGACAGTAAATCTGGTGCTATTGTTAATGCCATGGCACTTTGGTTTTTGGCTTGCTTCAGCCCAATCTGTGACATGCTTGTGAATATCTTTCTTCTGTTCTGTCTGTATGGCATATGGATTTCTGGGATATAACGTCAGACCTATCCCCATAACAAGTGTTCAGAGCACCTTATCATTTTTAAAAGCCAATTACTCAAAAAGACAAATGTGAAATGTTTCACATTTAATGATGAGAAAATCTGCAAAACAAATGCAATTTTGCTACATCTTGGGGGGGAAAAGTTTAGTTTAACTGTAAATATTGCAATGGAGTCTTTAGCAATACACATGATGGGTAGGGACCAGCTCATATTATGCATATTTGTACATGACTGTCACTTAAATTTGCAGCATTTTTCATAGTGGTTTGTTTGAAATAAATAGAAAGAAAATAAGGCACAAATGACTGAAATAGAAGCCTGCAAAAATGTCATTGCTCACGTCGAGCATTGGACACTTAAAAAAAAAATATTTTGAAAGTCTCACCCAAAAATATGAAAACTGCATATGTCTACAGAGGTAGAGGTCAGTAATGAAACAATTAACAGCAAAAATACGAAACCATTTCCTAGAAATATTTGTCAATATATAAACAATGTTTGGTACCACACATAAGTTCTCTATGAAGCCTGGATAAGTAGCCGTATGTCCTATTCCAAACTGAAATTGTGTCAGTCGAAATACCTAAAGACATAGTTTTAAAACAGGATTTTGCTGAGACTGGATGGACTAAAATTATTTCTCTTTTTTGATACAGTAAGAAATAAAATGCATATAGAAATTTAAATCCTAAAAGTATAATCGCCAAGGGGCACATATATAGCGTGATTTGTTATATATGTTCATACTATATACAAGTTCTAGGCATTAATGGAAGTTTATCAACTCACAGGATTCTTTCATACCTATATATGAAGTAAATATGCACATGTATGTGCATGTTACATATATGCTGAAAGATCACACTCGTTGTGGTACGAGAACCCACAATGCAAACTCTGTTTGCTAACAACAGTTCTATGTAATTTATAATGATTTTGGTTTAAGGTATGCCCATAACAGATTTATTACAATCCATAAGAGAATGGGAACAGTACCAAATAAGTGTACATCTTTATACACACACACACACACACACATAGTGTGTATGTGTGTGTGTGTGTTTGTGTGTGTGTGAAAATAAATAAATAAATAAGTCAACAGTGCTATGTTTTAGGGAGAACTCCCTTTCAACTCAATGGATTTATGTTCAAGTATATGTAGAGAGGGCCAAATGGCACACAACATTATTTGAGTCATAAATATGAGATGGGCAGCTACATAAATTTGAATAATAAATAATAAATAAAATTTGATATGTCTAAATAGAACAGATTTTGAATGCATCTCTTAACAAAAACTAAAGAAACCCTGATATTTATATAACTTAGTGGCTTGAAATGTCATCTATTTCACCTTATTACAGCATTTGTGCTTTTGAACTGCATTACCCAATCAACACATACTTGCAAAAACCCATAGATAATGCTTACAGCATAAGCTTCTCAGCCACCCAGTTAACAGCTGAGTGCACTTTTGTGGTATTTTTGTAATCCAGCTCAGCTGCAAAACCTCAATTCACAAATTAAAATTTAGCAAAACCAAAAAAAAAAAAAAAAAGGTGTGGCACAAGCAGAGGATAATGTGTTTATTTTAACTGCTGTGTTATTCTGTCTTTTTAGGAAGGTCACTGCATCTGCGGGAGACTTGAAGAAGGCTGAATGTGCTAAACTAATACCTGATTTGGGAAATGAATTGTTTTCTTCTAATCCGTAGCCAAGCTGTAATAATAAATTCAATTTTTTTCTGATGGTCCTAAAGCCATGATGAAATTTATCAACAAAAAGCAAACAATTCCCCCAACCCAGAAAGACTTCATAGCCACAATCAAAATGCATAATAATTACTATTTTTCAGGTGGCACCCAGTCATAAAGTTAATGGCTAAATAAAATAAGATAAAATGTACAAAAGCATGAGGAACTATCACTGCTATGCCAGAGCAAGGAGGATGGATTGACTGAAAACAAATACCCAAGAACAATCAAGATATTTAAAAAAAATAGTTCAAACTGGCATTGTTTAGGTAAATTGATTCAACTTTCTTTATTTGGTAATGCTGCTTTATTTCATTTCATTTCATTTCTTATGTTATATATTTTTCTAACAGGAATGGCCAGCCCCACCTCCTGCCAATCCCTGAACATATTTTCCTAATTTTGAAATGAAATACAGCATTCTTGAGTTCACCTGGATTTTTCTAAAAAAATATTTTCTCAAATCATTTGCTAGTTAATGAGTCTGTAATAAATCTCTAAACATCACTGAAGGAGGATTTCAAAGTTTCAAAGAGAACATAAAAGAAATGCAGAAGGTTCCTTATTTGAATGAAATATACAGTGGAGATGAGAAAAGTGTCAGTGTTGTTTCATTCAGTGCAATATGTTAAAATAAAACTGGTATAGGGGACATGGAAAGAAACACTTTAAGGAGAAGCATTTGGACCAAGATTTATCTCTTAATTTAATTCTTAAGTTGTTACTTTTTTGGACAGTTGTCAAAGAATTTCTGGAAACAAAGTTCTCCTTTACAGAAGGAGAAAATGAAAGCTTTAAGGAGGAAGGTCCCCCCCCCCAATTTACTTTAAGCTTAATCTGAAAAGGTTTAATCACATCTTGTACACATCTTCTTTAAAAAATGCTACACGGGTGTGTGGGGAGGAAGGAAGAAGTAATAACCAGGCAGGAAATCATTACAACAGATGCTGACTTTGGCGATCCCATTTACACATTAACAATCTGATAGGGGAAAAAAAAAATCTAGGCAGTACCTGTGTTAACTGAAGTGTCAGTTGGTCATTAGGCAAAAGCGAAGAAAGGGAAGCAGAACATGATTTTGATAATGGCTACAATCTCCCACCCTCCATTGCACCTGCTATTCTACTATTTCTTTCAGCTACATTTCAAAACAGTACATTTGGGCTCTCCTTGCCAACCTGGGAATGGCATAAGCCTGGGTAACAGAACAAAATGTGAGGAGGTCCTTCTGTCTTTAACGCCTGTTCTCCAGTGAATCAGCCTCCAATTAATCTGTTTCTTCAGTAGGAGTTTAATAATAATAATAAAAAGTCAAGTACACACATGTTCAGTCTTGTTTAGCAATAAAGCTGTGTTAACATTATCTGCCTAGCCAGGTCAAAAAAGATTGTATATAATTAAATGCCAAAAAATCACTTTAAAATTATTAGGAGCTTTTTTTTTTTAAAGTATTTTGTGGGGTATGTAATTGAATATGAAAGGCAGGGTGGCTTAAATATAAAATGGAATAACGAGGAGAATTATGTCACTTTTTATTACATATTTTTAAAAAGTTTGTTTCATGGCCAAGTGACACATTAAAAAAAACTCAAGTTATTAGACATGCTAGTTTGCATTTTTATGAACAGCAAATGCAACAACCCAGATTTTATATCTCTGTCATAGAATAAAAACTGAGAAAGTTGTACACATCTCAGATAATCTCACTGTCATTTAGATGCCTCCCACAGTACCAAGTGCTCTTAGCAGGAATATGTTTTATTTCAGATTGCTTTGAAGAATATTTTTGAAATTAATTCTATATTTTTGTACATAATACTGCAGCATATTAGACCCAGATTTCATGATGTCTTTTGCAAAGGTGAAAGCTGTCAATCTGTTGTGTGATGTTGTTTTCACAATAATTGTGGGCTAAACGTAGTATAAGATAACATTTTTAAGGAAAAATGGTGGCTGAAAATGGTATGATGCTGCAGCGGATATTGAAGACCAAGAGTTCATTACAGCTATACCACACCACCAATATAGTCCAAAACTTGAGGGCAAACTGTCAGTGCATGAAGATGGCTGTGGTAATGGCTAGCCTTCAGTTGAGGTATACTTCATGCATCGGCCATAGAGTTCAGTGGGTAGCCTTGGGCCAATAATTCTCCAAGTATAGCGTACCTGTCTGAGCTATTATGAATATAAAATTGGTTAAAAGGAATTCCACAAATTTGTGGAACCTACTGATAATTAATATAACCATGATTGTTTTAGCACAGTCTTCTGCCCTTGCTAAAATACTGAAAGATCAGCTAATCACACAGACTGAGTTCACTCGGTATGCTAAGTTAAAATGTACTTGGATGGTCTGGATTCATGGAAAGATAGCTTGTAGCATTTTAGTGTCCTCAGTAAAATGGAGTTAGGGTGGGATAATAATGTGAATAATTAGAAAATGCCATGTTGTAAATTTCTGCCACTTCACATATGGTCAAATTGGTTGTGAACTAAGAGACCATAGGATAATTAAATAGCCTGTAAATATACACTGTATGTAAAGAATAAGTACATTTATTCTTTATTTTGAAATTAGTCAGGAAACATTTTTCCAGACATTTTTTTTTAATCCGTTCAGTTCTGTCTGATTCCCGGAGACTGCCTGGACAAGTCCCTGCAGTTTTCTTGGCAATGTTTTTCAGTAGGGGTTTGCCCTTGCCTTCTTCCAAGGGCTGAGAGAGAGTGAGTGGCCAAAGGTGACCCAGCTGACTTTGTGCCTAAGGCGGGACTAGAACTCACAGTCTCCTGGTTTTTAGCCCAGTGCTTTAGCCATTACACCAAACTGGCTCTTTCCAGACATACTGTACTTCAATATAAATCAGAAATAACAACAACAATACAGCAATATAATAAAGTGTAATTACACACATAGCCAAGGCTGGGCATAATAAACATTCATAGCAGAATAAAGTCAGTTACCACTTTGACCTGATGCACAGGAGGAAAGCTATGTTTTCAAAGCTCTATGAAAGACTAATAGGGTCAAGGCCATCTGAACTTCAGGGGAAGCTCATTTGAAAGGGCAAGTGCAGCAGCAGGGAAGCATATCTTAAAGGTCCAATTAGATTACACTACCGCAGAGAGGGGACCTGGAGCATGCTTATCCTCTGAGACCTGGTAGGATAGGTAGAAATAATCAGATCTAGGTGGTCCTGCAAATAACCCAGCTCTGTGCCATATAGGACTTTATAGGTGATAACCAGCATTTTGCATTGCACCAGGAAGCCTATCAGGAGCCAGCACAGTTCATGAAGTAGTGGTGTTACATAGAGATTCTACAGTAGTAACCATAGTGCTGTATTCTGGAGCAGTTGCAGCTTCTGGCTGGTCTTCAAAGACAGGCTCATGTACAAAGTATTGTGAAAATCCAACTGGGAGGTGACCAAGGAACGAATGACTAGGAGTAGGTTCTCCCAATCAGAAACAGGAACAATTGGCACATAAAAGGAGTTGTGCAAAGGCCCTCCTGGACATGGCTGTCACCTGCTTATCAAGCAGGTTTTGTGAATCCAGGATGATCCCCAAATTGTACACAGGCTCTGAGTGGGGATTGCAGTCCCACCCAGAACAAAAGATAGAAAATCTCCAGTTCTGCATCCTGGGGCAGCCAAAACCCACAGCTACTTCATCTTGATAAGGTTAAGTCAAAGCCTGTTCTTCCCCATCCAGACCCACATAGCCTCCAGACACAGATAAAGCATCATACCAGCTTAGTGATAGTATTCAACCCTGTGCTGACAAATAACTTCACCCTTTATGTAGATGTTAAACAACAGTGGGGAGAGATTGCAGATCTGGGGAACTCTGCAAAACAGGACCTTAGGGTTAGACTTCTCTCTTCCTATGTTGATGAAGATTCTCAGTCATCCAGGTGGAATTGTCTGTAGGTTGAGTCATGGCAACTGGATTTCTTTCTTTTTGGTTGAAACATTTCACTGCAAACTGAAGAAGTTGCGACAAGCAGCAAAACGTTTCAACCAAAAAGAAAGAAATCCAGTTGCCATGACTCAAACTACAGACGTTCTCTCTTCCTACCAACACTGACTGAACCAGCCCTGGAAAAAGGAGGAGAACCATTGTAATATCATGCCTCTGATTCCCAGTCTCCTGAGCCTGTCCAAGAATGGCATCGCGGTTGGTGGTATCAATGGCTCCTGAGAGAGCAAGGACAGCCAGGAAGGAAGCAATCCCTCCATTCTGAACCTGCCACAGGTCATCTAACAGTGTGACCAATGCTGTCTCAGTTTAGTCTGGTCTCACAATCTTCCTTAAAAAGAGAAGGTTGGAGACTGGATGAAAATTTTCTAGCTCCATTGGATCCAATGGTTTCTTGAGGAGGGGACAGTCTGTAGTCTCTTTCTAAGCTGGTGGAACCATCTTCTCTTTCAAGGATGCCTTTACCACCCCATGGATCTAACTGTATATCATGTCCTGGGAGGTCTTGACCATTCAAAAGGGGCATGGATCTAAAAGTACAGGGTCCTGCACATCTCAAATATCCCCACTGTCATTTAGATGCCTCCCACAGTACCAAGTACTCTTAGCAGGAATGTTTTATTTCAAATTGCTTTGAAGAATATTTTTGAAATTAATTCTATATTTTTGTACATAAGAAAGTTTTAATACTTCAGCATATCAGACCCAGATTTCATGCTGTCATTTGCAAAGGTGAAAGCTGTCAATCTGTAGTGTGATGTTGTTTTCAGCATAATTGTGGATTAAAATTCTGCTGCACTGCATTCTTGCTTCATCTCACTAGTGTTGAGCACTAGCCAACATCCACCAAGAGGCAATGGCCCTTAAGGGGACTTTTGTTTTTGTTATTAGTATTATTAGTATATTTATTTATTCAATTTATATTGTCACCCGTTTCACATATATGACTCTAGTGGTTTACAATAAAATAGATAAAATAACAGAATATAAAAATAAAACTCATAGCAGCTGAGCATCATCCAAACAAGTATTAACAAAACCAAGGGACGGGTTCTGATACACACCCAAGGCCCCTATTCCCAAGGTCTTGTTTCCTGATACCTTAGAGCTTGACTGATTCTGGGAGTTGAATGTTTTTTCTTCTCTCTGATGGCTGCTAACCTTTCCTGAATAGACAAATGGGAAGACTTTTTGTAAAGGTTGCCTATTCTAAAACACCATCAGACTCATGAGTATGAATTCAAAGATATCTGATTTATTAAAGAATAGTATGCAGGATCACAGAGAAAGCTGAGAATGATGAAAGCGTGCCAAATTCAAACTAAAAACCCTCCGTACAAATGAAATCCCTCCCCCCGTAGAATCTTCTCAAGTTCACAATCCCAGGTGCTCCTAACGGTTTCTGATGGTCTGCGGGAAAAGTCCTTGAACAGATAACATAACCCAAACACATTCCATTGTACTGATTTCACATACAGAGCTTGGTACAAGGTCTCACAGCAGCTCCCTCCCAAACAGAAACACATGTCAGCACCATGGCATGTGAAACATTACGATGTATAAACTACATTGAATCAGTGAACATGACACTTTTTTCCTACTGATGGCTCAGGGGAAAATCAGCCAACATCAGAGAGAATAAGAAAATAAAGCAAGAAAGTAAGTTAATTCAGTTCAAAAAACCTGTCCATGGTAGATGCCTGGAAGCAAACACTTGGATGGTCAGAAGCACAAAAGTATAAATCTCTGTCTTTACTGGCCTCTAGGGGAATAAGGTGGAGAGGCAAGTTATAGTAAAATTTAGTTGCTTGTGTTTGTTCATGTGTAAGCAGAAACCTTTCAAGGTATCTAACAAACATAAATTATAATTGCAGTGCAGTCAGTTGTAAGCCTAACAGCTAAAAGGAAGAGAGTTCATTTCTTTGAAATTGGAATTCACAAACAAAAATTTAACTCTACTTAGCCATATATGTATCAAGTGTGTAATTAGACCATCCAAAACACAGCTCACAAACTTGGTATGGCTTGCCAGAAGCATGAGCAAGATTCCAAATAGCTGCCTCTTATATGTTTCAGAGAGGCTTCTTGGAGGAAAAAAGCTGTTTTAGTGGCCAGAATGATCTGAGAACCCCAAACATCAACTAAAAAAAAAAAGAAGCAGAAATATTCTCACCTCACAAAGGGCCACCCCTGGTCTGGCCATGTTTGAGACCATGTTTCATGCCTATTTCAAAAATATGTACTTTATAAAAAATAGTAAAAGTTTACCATATATTTTAATGCCATATTTGAAGACTAATTTGTTTGACTGAATACAGTAAAATTTTGAACATACAGGTAATCCTCACTTACCAACTGCAATAGGGACCAGCAACTCTGTTACTAAGTGGGGGGGTTGTTAAGTGTGATGTCACATGACTGGGCTGATGTATGACATCAGTTCTGTCAGTTCCAGTTGCAGTTGTTAAGCAAATTACTGCAGGTTGTTAAGTGCGGCATCACTTGCGACTTCCTGCCAGTTTCCCCATTGACTTTGCTTGTCAGAAGCCAGCTGTGAAGGTCACAAATGGCAATCACGTGACTGCAGGATGCTGCAAACTTCGTGTGTGCCAGTTGCCAAGCACCCAAATTGTGATCATGTGACTGTGGGGATGCTGTGACAGCTGCAACTTGTTGGACCAGTCATAAGTCTCTATTTTCAGCGCCATCATATATTTGAATGGTCTCTGAATGAGTGGTCAGTAAGTGAGGACTACCTGTATATAGTTTTAAAGGCAAAGGATGTGGTTCTTTAGCTTACTACGTGCATTATTTAGATGCAAAGCTAGTTATATGTACATCCTCTTTGGTGGGAACATAGGGAATCTTTTTCTTGTTTTCTTTTTGTGTTCTAAATTGGTTGCAACATTTGTCTTTTTTGCCATCACCAGGTATTGCTACATGGAATGATTGAATGAATTGGTCTGTTTTGAACACATATCTTTTTTTTCCAGTGGTCATGTTGTTTATGAAAATAAAAATTAATTTAAGTATGTATTTGGAATACATTTTCCCATAAAATGCATTTCTAAATGTATTTGCTTTTAAAGTATGGCTGGCTATTTATCTATCTTTCTATCCATTTATCTATCTATGTGTGAGTGTAGTTTTAGATATCTATCTATTTAATTACAAAGATAAACTTACAGATATATATTTAATCATGTTAGAAAGCCATATTATAAAAGCAAATATATCCATATGTGTGTATCTGTCTAACTGTGAGAAACGCATTGCAATATTTAGAGAAATGCGGATTCTCACCTGATACAAATATTTATTTAGGATCAGGTCAGTTTGCATCAAAATTAAAAAAAAAAAGTTATTTTTCAAAGATCCTGAGTTGTTACAGTTTCGAATGCATAGTACGAGCTCTACAGCGACAACTAGTGGCAAAATACAAACTGGCATTCCTAGAAAACAGCTGGTCCTTCATAAATTTCTGAATACAGAAGCATACAGCAGAACAAAAGCACACAAGTTTATGCATTAAATGAACCTTAATACATAACATTACTGTACATCAATAATAAAATACCCTGATTATGTTACTTTGGATATTCGGTGAGAACATGAGCCTGCAAGGGTGAATTTAAAACAATGGCAGACAGGGTTCTGCTCTTAAACAGAACACCATCAGTTTGCCTCGATCTGAAGTGCCTTCAGTTTAGCACAGATCAGCACGGAGCCACAAACAAATGATGGTATTTAGAATAAATAAATACATTGCATTTACTTATGCATTTAAAATGTGGTCCTCCAACAGTTTTGTTCTGTGAAATATTTGTATTCTCAGTTGTTGGCAGAAGAAAGGGAGAAATACCCCTGGATTTCAAAACTACCCCCCCGCCTGCAATCTACATACCTATTTAGAGTTACATTGTATCACTGAAGTTTTGGAAAGCATCATAAGGACCCGCTAGCATTACCAGCAGAGATTGATTGTGGGCATTGTAGTCTAAAACCTCCAGGAGTCTCTTCAGGGAAAAAAAAAATATTGAAGTAATAAAGACACAGCTGCTCAGATGTTACTTCACCTTAACATACGGGGCATAGTTCTCAAGCTACAGTAATCCATTTTCATCCCTGCCCTGCTGTCCTGGCCATTGGCAGAAGGTAATTAAACTGAGAAAGAGAAAGCGCTTCAATCTCCTCCTAATCCCAGGTAGCAATTCAGGGAAACGGGAGTTTTAAAAGAGGGCAGAATACACAAGCAAATAGATGGATTTCTTTTAAAAAAACACGTAAGTGGATTACTCAATTTTTCACTCGTATCAACAATATATCAAATATTTTGATCATAATAATTGAGGATTGATGTTCATTTTAAAAAGGCAAGGACACATCAATATTCATTTAGTCAGCTGACTTTTCCAGGTAAGTAATAATTTTTACCTTTTCACGTGATGACATTATTCCAAAAAGGGAAATGACTGTTTGGCATTCTCACATGTTGAGAAGGTCTAGGTGAGCCTTACCTCACCAAGAAAGAAAATTATCGCCAAGCAAAGTGGGCAGTACAAAGCACATAATTCAATCTTATCAGAAGCCATATTTCACAGAATCCTTGGAAATCTAATAGCATTATAATATGGTAGCTGCTCAGTGAAACTTGCATATCTATCAATTGAAAATACAGTACCAAAATGGACCTTGTATGCAACGTCCCTAAATTATAAATTAGAAAGCTTGGTGCAGTTGTAAAAACAAATGCAAATAAAACATACTTGCATTTTTCAATGCTGGAGATGACATGGCAATCATCCAGTTATGATAATTATGTAGAATAGATGTGGAAAACAAAACTCTAGCGCTCTTTAAAAACTCCATTTTTTACCACTCTTACAATATCAAATGCTTAGATATTACTGCACAATTGCTAGTATTAGAAACTTAGGTTTACTTATAGAAATATCCATCAGAGTGGTATTTCTATTTATATTCTGAAGGTATTACTTATTTAAAAACAGTCAAATTGTTGCTATTGTAAACCACCAAAATTTGAAATGTAGATATTTTTTCTTATTATGTACATGTCCAGACCAGGTAAAAGGGGCTAAAAGGGAAAAAAGCCTTCTTAGTTGTACTCCTCTATGGAATGCCATGTTCAAGTACCCCTCAGGGAGATCCACCTATAGATATCTCTTTTGAAATCCCTACTGTTCTCTGACACATTTTGATAGTTTTGAAGTCAATTTGAAATTAAGTGTCCTCTCTACACTGGAATAATAGACTTTATGTTTCCTATATTATTTATTACTAGAGTTTAATTGTTATTGTTCCTTTTTTCCCCTTTTTATATTTGAAGGAGGTTTGTTTTAGGAAAAGATTAACTCCATAATAATAACTCTCAAAAAACAAGAATCAATTAGATAGACTCTAACAGAAAAAAATGATCATTGTAAATTAAAAAAATGTATATAAATGCAGCTTGTTATCTGTGGGGAAACAGGCTTGTTTGAGAAAGGGACATCTGGAGTTCCGGGCAGTGAGTTTTCTGTGTTGGTATGTGAACTTTACTTTAGGATTAGAGCAAAATGGCAGTTTTATGAATATCTAAACCATCCACCAGCCACTGAACAGGAGGCAGTCTCCCAAGTAAAAAGTTTCCTAAAATTGCAAGATGTCGTAATGTAACTGTTCTCACTCTTAAACTGTTGTATATTACCTTTGCTTGGTTTATGCAATTTATTAAAGGGAAATAATTTAAATAGGCAAGTCCAAACTATCCATCCAAGGAGTTAAGTTCCATTGATCAATACATTAATTATTCTCAAGAGTTCATAGTATTGCATCACTAAAAAGATTATCTCAGACAATTATAATTGTGCTTTTCCTAAAAAGGTTATGAATGTCCATTCTACTAGTTGAAATAAGAACACTTGGAATGAAATGATATTTAGAATGATCATTGAGAAAGCTCCATAGCTGGTGCAGTGGTAGTTATACAAGTTAATATAATTGTATGGCATCTAGGTTTACTCATACTGCTTACTACACTATAGTAACCTTGTTTAGCCTAAGGCCTGGACTCAGCTCAGCTGCTTGAAGCCAAAGTACTCCAACTCTGACGTAATTACAGGTCCCTGACAATCTAAGCAAGGAGGGTTCACGCTGCTGGGAGGAACTGGCATCTTCCCAAGCACAAAAAGAAACAATAAGACCCAAAGGGAATGTTATCCTGTAAAATATGGAAATATCCATACCATATTGCAGGTACCATGTCTGTAGCATGCTGTTTTGTAGAGAAATGCAAGAGTTGGAAAAAATCAGAGTGAGCAGCAGGATTTGCTTTTTACTGAGAAGTTGACTACCATTGATCGTTTATTACCAAATATGATGATGCTAAGCTATACAGTTTATGCAGTCATGACAAGGCTCAAATTATTCTACCTTGGACATATTATGCAAAGACCCAGCTCTCTGAAAAAGGCTCTAATGCTGGGAAAGGTAGAAAGAAAGAGAAGAAGAAGAGGATCAGCAGCAAGGTAGATGAACCCAGTTACAGTGGCGATGAATGCACCATTGGGAGATATGAAAGAACAGGTTAGGGATATATCGTCATGGAGAAGTTCTATCTATGCGGTCACTAGGAGTCGAAAATGACTTGCTGACACATAATCAATTGTCAGTGAATCTAGATGGTTACTTGAAGGCAAATATAAGAAGTCACTATAATTCTGTAACCTGGTTCTGTGGTGTGATCTCTACCCCACGAAGTGTAACCTTCTATACTCCAAATGTATACTCAATTATACATTCTCCATTACATAAGATCTTCTAGAGCAGGGATGGAGAACCTCTGGCTCTCCAGTTGACATAACAATGGGAACTGCATTTCACAACAGCTGGAGGATCACAGGTTTGCCAGCCCAAAACCACTTATCTGTATACTGTTAATGTATAGAGCCATGTGAAAGGTGAAAGGTCCCCTGTGCAAGCACCGAGTCATGTCTGACCCTTTGGAGGGATGCTGCTTTCGCGATGTTTTCTTGGCAGACTATAGCGGGGTGGTTTGCCATTGCCTTCCCCAGTCATCACCTTCCCCAGCAAGTTGCGTACTCATTTTACCGACCTCGGAAGGACGGAAGGCTGAATCAACCTGAGCCAGCTACCTGAGAATCCAGCTTCCGCTGGGATCGAACTCGGGTCGTGGGGAGAGTTTCGGTTGCAGTACTGCTGCCTATCACTCTGCGCCACACAAGGCTCTATTATATATAACCATAGTGAGTGTTAAACCTAATTTGCTTACATATAGAAATCTGATGAGTAACAGGAAAAAAATATTAAATGTTTTCTTTGTTCCTTTTGTTGATAATTATTCTCCAACCACAAAAAATCTGGGAGTTTTACAAATAAAAACAAAACAAAACAACACACTACAATAGCAAGGTCCTGGACCTAGATATTTGTAAGATTGGATGCAGTTCCTCTGACATTTCACTTCCTCACAAAATGCAAAGATAGCAAATTCATATAAACATAGCATTTACAATGACAGTTAATAAAAAATGGAGGACAAGTAGTAAATAATGTTGAATTGTATCTAAATGAACCAGTGTTCACACATAGATAATTAAGTGTCCAGGAATGCTACATTTTAGCATGAGATTTCACTTCTGATGCTGCGTTATTATCACAAATTCTGCTTAGTCACACTCCTATATTCGTCTCTCCAACTTAAAGCTTTACTTTTAAGTTTTGCTCAACTTCCCGAACTACCTATGACTATTATTTCCTAGGAGACAAATAATCAGATTAATGAATTTTCTTCATAGAAAATATTCTACTTCAATGTATAATATTATATATTATCTATATTATTAAAGCCTGCAGTTGCTCCTAACCAAAGTATAAATATGGACCTGAACAATATTACACTCTACTTAATTACCTTGATTCTACCCCAAAAACCTAGGCTTTATTCTGAAACCTGTGAATAAATTTGCTGTTTTAATGCTAAATTCTTTTCTTAGCCTTCTGAGTATCAATTATGTTTTTGTACAGGAGGGCATTAATGCCACTGACTGCCTAAGCAGGTTTGAAGTAAAAAGACCTAGACATGTAATAATTTTTATACACTGTATTGATTCGAAGTGGGATGGTGCCTTGAGCCAGATGGACTTCCACAGCCCTCTGTACCCCTATGTTCTGCAAATACAACCCTCACATTAACTCACCATTTGAGAGCCCCAGGAAATTCCACAATAGTGTTCCTGCAGGCTCTAACTGGAAGACAACATGTTGGAATTACCATCTTTTTTCCTCCTCAGCTAGTAAAATCAATCAATATGGCTTTAGAAGTTGATAAAAGAAAGGCCTTGGGAGAAAATCATCATGTTTGCAAAGTACCACGTAGAGATATTTTCTCTAACAGTGTATATCACAGACAGAGTACTATATACAGATTCAGCTTAATTATTAATGCTCTGCACAAGGCCAGGAGTTTAGTTTTGTGGCCTCCCCCCACCCCCACTTTGTTTTAAACAGTGCTGTCATACAGCAGAGAATAGGAAAGGGTTGTCAGGATTGGAAAATAATGTTTGCAAAGGTATCCAAAGCTATGCGTTTCCTAAAAAGCTTTTCAGTCATCTTTGTCACTTTTGCAATAATAATTACCTCTTGCAATCACAGGTGATGTCCTCATAATGTGCGGCTTCCTGATTCCCACTGGGCCAATGAAACAGGCCTCCCTGTGAGGCCTGTTAGCACAGATCAGGTGGTAATATGGAGGGACAGATGAGCTTTTGCTGACAGATGGCAGGATGACCTGGAAAACCTGCCCCCTTTTCTGGGATCAGGCAGCAGCTGACAGGTATTATTTCATAAAAAAAAAAGTCTAAAAGGAATCGCCAGGGTCTTCACATTAATCTGAGACTGCAACCAGCCATGTAACGTTTATGTCAGAACAAATCTGTCTCTATGCAGGAGACGGAAAGTGGTTTTTGATGAAGTTGTTCATAAATTTTAATATAATATGCCTGATGGTGTCAGATATAGTCTCGTATCTCTTTTATATTTAAAGGCTTGAGTGAAACTTAGAAATGTTCAATCTGCAACAAGCTACTTTTAAATAACTCAAAAGTTATCCAAGGATACCTTAGTGCATTTGGCCCTATTTTCAGTAAGGAATCTACCCGTTTTCAAATAAAAATTACTACAATTGCAGGAAGCTTGCTTAAGCAGGGGCATTAAATCAAAAGGAGCAAAACACCGTAGGAAGTCTTTGCTTTTATAGGACTGGACGGTGCCCAAAATCCAAATAATGAAAAGAAATTCAGGCAGTATTTGACAATTGCAGATGATTCATTTGACAAACAAGCAATCAAGAAACTGTGGGTGGCTTAATAACCCAATTTGCATTTGGGGTAAAGAATTAAAAATTCAGACTCACAAAAATTCAGACCTTCAACATTTAGGCACCAATAGATATTTGGGGAAATTTAAAGAAATAAACCTGAATCAGATACCTGGTTATACCAAGGGAGGAAACATCATAGGGTGCTGTTACTGCAGGACTGCCATAAAGACCCTGCTCTGTTTATGGAGGATATGGTTATTTTAGTGTAGTAATCATCTGGCTTAAAATCTCTAGCAGTACTAGCAGAAGTGGGATCAACCTTGCAGAGAGCAGATGTACAAGCAGTCAGTGTATTTCAGCACCTCATAATCACATTTTCACCTGTCCACCTGGTGCAAACCCAGACCTTGCAAGTAACATGCTTCAGCAGGATAGGGAATCTATGTGTGTATGTTTCCAGAATGGAAAAAAAAAATGAATAAATTATAGAGCTGAACTGTGCAGTTAAGCTGAATTAATAGTCACTGATACAGCAACTCAGGAAAACATTACAAAAATATTACCTAAAAGAACTTTACAGAGCTTGCCTATGGCTATCTACTCAGAATTAAAGAACATTGACGGTAATGTTACTAACTCCTGTTCTAGGCATTATGATTACAGTTTTATCAGATAATTACATGCAAAATAAAAATGGAAACTCTTCTATCATTAAATATAGTTTGAAATGCAAGAGGCTCTCAGTGGAGCTGATGGAAACCAATAATCCACTGTAGTTTAATGATTGCTTGTAACTTTGCTACCGTGTCCCAGTGGAGAAGTCATAACTAGATACTAGGAAATATTGCTGCAAGTTACTCTTCTGTGGAGGTAGCTAATGATTTGGGGGAAAATAGTTATTTTTCTTAACTGCTTGCCTATTATTTGTCATTACTATGTCTTTTGTTACTTATTTAATACACCCTTTCCTAAAGATGAATAACAATATGAGTTATTTCAACCAATGTAATGCAATGTAATTGAAGGAAAGTGCATTTCAGAAGCGAGGGTAATACAGCTGCCATTTAGTAATGGTTATCATATTTTAGATTGTAATTAAAATACAAACTTATTAATTTATCATGTATTCAAAATAGATGATAGTGCAGAATAACAAGTAATATTGTTTTTTTTTCTGTATCACACAGTCTTAAGCAACAGCTTAGCAGACTTTTAACCATAACTCATGTTCCAAAAATATGCCCAGTTAGTTATTGATCAATCAGCAATGCTTTTCTCTCCATAAAAATATTTCAAATGTTACTTATTATTTAATAAACTGGATTCTATCTATGCATATGTCTTAAAAGCCAAAAATAGGACAGCAACAATAAATGACCATGCCTCTTCTCCAAAAACTTAAAGTTACTCTAGCCCTTTAAATAACTGCTTGATTTATTGAATATATACTCTAAAGAAATTATCATTTACTTGCCACTTTCTTCATTCAGAACAAAAATCAAAAAGGTGAAAAGCGTCTGAAAATAGGTAATTTAGTATTCTAGCAGTCATAAAAATGGCTAAGAGTTTATTGAAGAACAAAGTTCAAACCAGCAATGCCCGTGGCAGAGATCAGACTGATGAAGGGAGCACTGAAGAACCATGATACAAGTTCTACCACTTTTCTATTAGTATTGCAACATCATATGCATACACAAAAGGAACAGAGCTTATACCATGATGTTCTGTCATTTGGACAGAAACAGCAAGATCCTATGGACACCTCTAGATCAAATGTTAAAGAACAAGTATTGCACAATTTTGTTTAAACCCACATCTCATTTAAATGCTTTGTCCAAAACCTAATTTAAGAAGGAGGAACTTGCATCTAATATAAGCAAGTGCTGGTTCATGGTGTCCAAATATTACAAAACCAATATGGAATGGATAGGCTGCACAGGGTCAGAGGGTAATATTAGTGAATTACAAATGCTATGCCAAAGTTTGCAGATTGCAAAATTTGCATTTTCAGATGAAAAGAATACTTCCACCCCCACAAAATATGGCATTTATATTCTTTTGGAGATTTACAAAACAGAAACCATTGCACCAAAACTTATATCTGCGACATTGGATCTATACACAAAGGTAACATTAATTTCACCCATTTTTAAAAAAAAAATATATTTCTATTTCCAGATCAGATGTCAATGCTGCCAGTCCCCTTTGTCTGGAAAAATATCATCAGAGGTGTTTCTGCAGTCACTGTGCTACCACAGGATATAGATACAATACTCACTTCAACAGCACCAAAGCTGTGGACCTTGTTCATAAAGCACAGCCCAAATCAGAAACAGAATTTTATTATTTTAAATAGTTTAAACAAGAAAAAAGAGCCCATTTTTATTTTTTTAGTGGTAGTTTGCTTGTCTGACACGACTGAATGTATCAAATGAACTAGAGATCAGGACATCATGAAAAGAAGCAGATGGGGTATACATTTCCAGCTCTGACCATCTGCATGCGTTCTCCCTCACTCCCACTTCTATAAAGTTCTTAGAACTCATTTTTGCAACAAAGGTCGATTTGCAGCAGAAGTGTAAATAACAAAACCTAGTCTTCAAAATGCAGAGCAAGAAAAGTGAAAAATGAAGCTTCATCACTTAGAATTGGCAGTTTGGATGTCAGCAAAAAGTTGGTGTTCTTTGATGTAGGCATTCTTCTGCAGGCACAATTTGCTTGGTATCCATTGGCAAAAAAGCATGTTTGATTGTGATTGCATTACAAATTAATTAATTACTTCAGTGCAGTATTTGACTTAACTATCATATTTTAGACAATCCAAATTTTTATTTTAAAAATGGCGATAATTCTAGCCCACATGATTGCATAGAAGAAATAGCCAAAATACTGAAATAATTATCATTCTTTCCTATTTATGAGAATTTTCTCTTTGCTTTAACAAGAAAGAGCAGCCCTATTGAAATAACTATATATACAATAGCATATCCTTATATTCAGAAAAGCATACCTTCCTTATCATCTGGCCTTTCTGCCTCTGTTTGAATGCAGACCCAACTCTTCTATTCAGATTTATTTGGCTTTGAATATGACATGCCCCATTTTTTCTTCTCATTTCCTATGACATTATTAGTTCTAATGTGTAGAACTAAATCCAACCTGTGTAAAATCCAGTGACCATGTAAAATGGAAATGTCAAACTACTTTAGCAAGATATTTTGAAATGAGCTTCATGTTGAAAAATGTGAAGAAAATATGAGATAATATCAAATACAGTGTGAGCACTGATTTAAGGACAGAAAGAGAGAAGAATCATTTTAAGACCTGTGAAACCAAGAGTTTACTGTAGAGATAAAAGAGGAATCTGGTGTTGGAAAACTAAGATCTGACAAAGGTTAGAGGGAAACTGGGGCTAGGAAACACAGGAATGTGGTTTCATGGTCCTGTGGGTGGATAATTTGGCTACCTCCATTGCAGCCTATCAGTTCCTGTTGTACAGTCCTGCTACAATTGTTAAGCTCTGGTTTCTAATGACTAGAGAATAAGGCTGAATGTTATTATGAATATAATTACAGTGGTTAAATAAATTCCCCTATCACCAGGCCCAGGGAAGAAGGTTAGTGACATACATCTGAACCATATACATATATTAAAGACCTGGATAGCCTAGTTAAGAAATATAAAATACGGAGGAACATTAAAAATGAATACAAAGTAATAAACAATTCAACAGCATGAAGAGACTGAAGGAAGCCTACAGAAACCCACATTCTTGATCTCTAAGGAAGATCTGGAAGGTTTAATCTGACATGAGGTGACGCCTTTGTCTTTGCTCCTTTTATCCACCAACCTACTCTGTGGTGCCCGTTACAAGAGGCAGCTTCCCTCTTCTAGAACTTGAGTGTGTCTGCATGTACTTCGCTCTGCTTCCAGGCACTTTGAACTTGTTCACACACTGAGTTCCTCAGCTCAGAATATCAGTCTGAGTTCACTTGGTAACAGGATGATAATAGACAATATTATATCCTATTCCAAACTTTTGGTCTAATCCAGTTGGCCATTATACCAGAATGGTTAGAATTGCTACTTCTAAGCAGTGGCACAATAAGCCACTTTAGTCTCTGGACATAAAGTTTCTTGTATGATACTCTGTATTTCTTTAACTTATTTCAAAATGTAGTTAAGTAATCCTGGTGCATTTGGGGTGCCACTTCCTCATTCTGCTGGATGGCACTGTAGACCTCTGCCCCAAAGCCTTGTCCTAGTAGCATCACTGGCCTGGAATACATTAACACTGCCTACACACTTCATACAGTGTTTTAGTGAATAATGCCCAACAGTGTGTTTAAAAAAATGAGAAGAGAGGTGCCCAAAGCTATAAATCAATAGGTAGCATGCAACTTAGTAACAGTTCTACCAAAGCAAAAAATTACTCAAGTAGTACCAGATGTAGAAATGGAAACATTCAGGAAGTATAGGATTCTGCAGACAGCTGTTAGTTCCATTAAGTTTCCAAAGTAAATCCACACTGGCAGTAAATAAGATTTATTCTTCCCCGCAATAAACAACAGTTGAGATGGTTTAATTTATTTTTAAAAACGTGTTTGCCACTGTAATTCATAAACTGGTCACTTTTTTGCCCTCATCCACAACAACTGAAAGACATGGAATACGGATTAGTGTCCAAAAGAACAAATCATGAGAAAAGAACTAATGAAATATGGGAGGTATAGGAAGAAAAATTGCAAATGGAGACCACCCTGTTGAAACGTTGTTGATATGAGAAAATGTCAAATATTTGTCTTTCTAAATTAGGTCTGCCTATATATATTACACACTATGATCATAATTTCTGTTGGCCAGCTGAAAAATATTAAATTGAGTTTACATTGATCAGATCATTTTTTTTTAATGCTAGGAGACCAGTATATAACAAATAATAGCAAAGTTTTACCTATGTTGTACAAAAATACTCTCCCCCATTCTCCCCCAAAACATGGATAGAAAATAATTGTATCAGGTAGAAGAGTTTCAGTGCCACAATTTGCAGTTAGAAATAGAATGATTTTAATTTTATAAAATAATCCTTATCACCTAGTAACATCATATTGGAGTAAGTATACATAATTTGTAATCTTTTGGCAATTTCCTGCATGGAAGGAAATCACTGATCCTATGTCATATCAATAAAATTTGTTTTCTCTGCATATATGAAGTATATACTATAGATGTAATTGAAGTTTATACTACAGTTTTAAAAACTAAAGTATATTATACAGTTTTGTACCTTTCAAAACATAATGTCTCAATTTTATAATACTTAAAATAACTTGAATTGCATGAAAGCATTTGGCCCATGATTTACAATGCATTGCACATATGGATACCCAGCTGCATTGTCTTATTGTTAAGCAACACTTAAGTGTCATAAGTCTGTGATGTTTATTTCTAGGTCATGCCACTTTCTTTATGCATCATGAGATATGTTTCAACATTGCTCTTCTGAGTGGAGTCAATCTGGCAAGCAAAATATGTCTGATGGACTACCATCCTTTCTCTTTGTTCCCTTTCTTATGCAATACTCCACCTTGATCAGACTGTCACCGGACAGAGTCGTGCTGGTAGCAACTCACTTTCTATTTGTCTTGAATCCTGGCTTTCCTTCTCCAGGTCTGGCCAAAGTCCTCGACTATTGGATCTTCCCATCTCTTCGGAGGTCAGCCAATAGGTCTTTTTACTTCTCTTGGATACCATACAGCAACTGCTGTTGTCCAACGGCCATCCGACATGCGAGCAACATGTCCTGCCTAGCATAGCTTCCATTTTCAATATTCGACGATGACGCCATTTATTCCACTTTGTGTCCTAATCTGGCTGCTTGGGATGTGGTCTCAATGCAGTACTACTTTCTGCTATTTGTCCTACTTGAAATTGTTTGTATTTTATTTAATTTTTGTCAACTTGTTTAAATTGTTAGTTAAAAAAGAAGTAACACCATTTCTAATTCAGTTTTCCTAACAGTTTTAACTCAATTTGATGAAAGAAATGTTGCTTTGGCATTTCTTTGAGTGGGGAAGAGAAACTCAATAAAATTCTCACTGTTGAATTCAGGACAATTATTTAGTTCTGGGCAATGTCCTAGGTGGCCAAATGTTGAGTGGTAGTATCCTTTATGCCATTTCATCATATTATAAACTCTCCAGTGGTTTACAACCTTCTTGGCTTTATTTAATTCCCCAAAGAAGACACCCTATTCCTCCCTGCAGCCAGAGTGGCTTCAGAGTGATGGAGAAATGTGTAACAGGGAAAACAACAACAACAACAACAACAAACTTGTAGCAAAAATAAGAAAACTGCTTGGGAGCAAACTTTGAAATAATGACTGGCAGGAGCAAATATGGTAGGAAGATTCAGTGGCCCTTTATGTGAAAAGGCAGCAAGCTGAAAGTGACCAAAAGTCCAATGACCAGTTAGTTGTTTGTAAAATATCTATTATCTGGGATTTAATTGCTGACTTGGCATACATTACAGAGATCTGGCTGAGAGAAGAGTGGGAAGTCCATCTCTCCCAGCAGTATTTAGCATGCCTTTCTGTGGGAAAGCAGACTAGAATTAGAGAACAGGGAAGCAGAGTTGCCATAGTTTAAAGGAATTCCATCTCTCTGTCCAGATATTTCAGTCTTCTATTTTGAATGGATGCTGCTAGTTTGGGATTAGAGTTGTGCAGTGATCTGGATTCAATGTAAAATGTCATTCAGAATATGCAAGACAAACACAAAACATCAACTAGTGAATCCTTAAAGTGTCTGCAGCTCTCTGAGCCTAGAAAAAATATTTGTTCATTTTGAGGAGTTGTTGACATGTGCTATATGCTTGTTCATAGGAGCTCCATAGGAGCTGTTTCCCCCTTGAATCCAGAACACTGTAAAATCCTAATTTGATGACTAGAATACTATTAGTGTATTGTCCACCCTGCTACCTAACAGACTCTCTTCCTGAGCTAGTTGGGGTACTCAACAATTGTGGCATTGGATTCCTTAGGCTTCTTCAATGTCCACACTGAAGTTGCTCATTGAGGAGTAGCTCAGGTTATCATGTCCTCCATGATGGCCATGGAGTTTCCATGTCTGATATACATCATCATACATGCAACTGAACACATGCTAGATGTGATTTTCTATTCAGATGGAGTGGGTGCTCTGAAAGTAGAGAACCTACAGTCAGGGACAGATTGCTCAGTGGTCAGTTTGAGATTGGAGGCCACTATAAACCTCTGAAAGGATGGAAGACTAGTTAAAACAGTCCAACCAAATACCTGACAGCCCACCCTCATTTCTGACTACCAGAAGTAGTCAGAAGTTTCCCATCTCATCTGTCAGAAGTACTTTTGAAGTCTTAGTTGATGTATTGATTACCAAGAGAACCCAAGTGTTAAATACTTTTCTCTCACACACACAGAAGGAGCTAAATCAGCCTCATTGTTTACTAAGGAGTTGAGTGCCACAAAGTGAATGGAACATTATATGAAATTCAGTTGGAGGAACTCTTGGGACAGTTGAGGTCAAACATGGAGCTTCTGAATGGTCTTCAAGGGTAGCCCCATATACAACACATTTCAATAGTCCAAGCAAGAAGTAAGGCATGAGCAACCATGAGAAGGGCCTCCCAATCCAGGAAATAAAATTGTTATTGCCTACTTCTGGGATTTTTTTCAGAGGGAGGGGGGAGATTACTTTTTTACTTCCCAGTCTAATTTATAGCCCTAGTTTCCTGGTGGTCTTCTACCAAACTACTAACCAGGTCTGACTGCTTAAATTTTTGAGATCAGTAAGGCTGGCTATGTACTACTACAATATGACCTCAGAGGAAACAGATATAATTGAATAGGTAATGAATGAATAAAATAAATGAGGTCCCATTCCTATGTAAGCTATAGCAGAGCAACACAACAGAGTTTGAAATCAGCAAACTATCATTCTTTCTTGACTCTTCTCTTTTGCCATTTTTGTCAATCCAGATAATGATGCTGGGTTCTCGGTCTATACTACTAACTATATATACGTCATAACAGTGATGGGAAAAAGCCAGCTGAGAGGCTAATATTGATTTGCTGAACATTTTATTGTGCAGATATTATTGCAGAGTGCTAGTGTCAGAAAATGAAAGGTTTCATAGGTCTGGGATTGCTTTATAGAATTACTATGGATGAAGAATGAAGTACCTCAGAGCAACAACTTCTATCTTTTAACATTTTCATCTGTTTCTTCTTTAAAGTAAGTTTCTGCTAGGTCATAAGTCTCAGCTGTCTATCATATTAATTGCTTGTGAGATGTATTCTTGTATATGTTTAAATTATATATACAGTGCATGCATATATTCAAAATACAGAATTCCATGTCTATTGCTATGAATTCATAAACATAAATGAGAATAACTGGTTGTAATCACCATCACCTTGTTATAATATGGGATCTTGCTTTTCAAAATCATGGCATAGATGGACACTGTTACCAGTAAAATTAGAAAACTGGAAACAAAATTTTATATATGGCCCAGCTACTTATTTTCCCCACTTCTTTCCAAATCTGTTGGTTGCATTGTGATTGTAATATGCTATTGAATATAGTTAGATTTCTAATCATAACTAGAAATCTAACTATAAACAAAAACATATGACTACTCACAAAATAAAGTTGAACAGCAGTTCCTTTTCAGTGAGGGGAGTGAAAGTTTGGATTGGCTAGGATTAAAAGTGATACAAATTTAAGTGATAAATGATTTGATGGGAGAGAGAAGCTACTGTAAGTGATGAAAAGTCAGGTTATAGCAGTTGAATGAAGAAGGTAATATGGAAACAAGAACTTGAAAAGGTTAAGTAAGAAATAGTGGCAAGGCATAGAGTAATATTTCATCAGCATTATTACTTAGATTGAGTCTAATGCTAAGCAGCAATACAAACCAAAAGAGGAATGGCCTAAAAGCTGGTAATCAAATAAGAATCAGATCATCTAACAGTATCTAACAAAGCAGAAGAACCTGCAGAATATGTAAGAGTCATGGTGATTAAAAGCTGATAAAAGAATAGGCAGTGTGCTAAAAAAAAAAGAAAAAAAAGAAGAAGAGTAAGTAGAAATAATAGCAGCTGCTAATGTAACATTGCAAAAAAAGAGAAAAAAGGAAATAAGCCTGGGCAGTCTTATACAGAGCTAAAGGGGGAAAGGTTGTGAACCATTGATAAGAAGAGTATGCATAAATAAACGAATAATGAAAAATTGTGGAACTGGGCAAAAGAACCAAAGACACTTGCATTTTAAAAAGGATAACACTCACGTTAGAGATTCTCCTCACATTACAGAACTTCTGAAGTGATAAATTGCAGTCTTCTTGAAACATAATTCTTAACTGGAAAAGCCCAGTGGGGTCTGAAAGGCATTCTGTTTGACATGGGCTAAGCAAGAAATGTCACAAATGGATTTGAAAAACTTGCTAAAACTGCAGAACTGGCAGAAAAGCGCCTTGAATGGCTTCTATAATATAGGTGTCATCCTCATACATTCTCTCCACAGTGCACCATATCATGTGCCTTTTATGACAGAACACTTCAGGACGGATGCTCCTCCAGCACAGATAAATTGTCTAGATCAACCATGTTGATCTGGAATTCTGGACATTGTCTGGAGGTATCCAGGTTGCAGAAATCTGCTCTAGATTAATTTCCCCCTCAACAAATTTTTGATTATACCAGATTTAAATTAATGGAAGAAGACTATAAGATAGGATCACTACATGATAATGTTAGTATCAGGCCTTAGATGATTAATGTTATTATTTACAAAACAAGGTTTCCATATTGTTTCAAATTTACCTATGGAATACCTTCTATCTTATGTCCTCACTTGGGTACAGAGAAAAATGTATTTATTATATTTGCTCCCCTTGTATGCATATTGAACTATAAAACATTGAATAATATATATGGGATGTATGCCAACTCAAAGAGGTATGGAAGCCCTGGAGATGGGTAAATAATAGATAAAACCATTTCTTCTTTGTTAGTAGTACATGTCCTAGTTTGCAGAGACTTTTGTTTCCATATCAGTTTGAGTTCATTTTGTCAATCAAATTTAAAATATGTGCTAGCTTTCTTTTCTTGCTCCCAACTCATGTATTCCAATCAGTCATAATTCCAACTTCAAAGAGGACTGAGAATCAAAGATTGGTAATTTAAATAAGCAATAAGCAAGAATCATTGTGACAAAACAGCAGCATATCTAGCTGCGTGAAAACAATAGAAACATACGTAAAAGGAACCTTCTGTTAAGCACAAACACTTTCTATCAAATCTGCCTATAGGGATCATTCTAAATCCAGGTCTATGTGGTATGCATTTAAATATTAGCCAATTCAGTTAAATCTTCTGTGAATGATTAACACATACATACATATACAAAATCCAGAATTTTTGTCCTAGGCATAACGTGATTTTCTGTTTATCTTTCCAAGCATTTACATGTTTCTGCACAACATTCCTAACATTTGATTTTATTAACTTTCCCCGATGTACACCTTTTTGGGCATAACTTTTCTAATGATACATTTTTTTATAGTGCACTTACTAAATATACACATTTCAGCACACATTTATTGTACTGAGTAATAGTTTTGTGATATGCTGCAACAAATTCCATATATTACACCCTCATTTGTACCATGCTGGAGTTTGTGTTCATAGACAATGCTGTTTTACCTTTAAAAAATATATATATGTTTTTACTATCAGCCTGTAATTAGGAAAAGTAAGTTCTCTAATTTTGGTCCAGTTGTCTACCAGTCTTTAACAAGACACTATATACAGTAGCTGCTTCCTGGTTACAATGATATCATTGGAGTTGAACTGTGAATTAAATATCTGCTATAAGACTGAAAAAGGGGTTCATTATTGACCTCTCCAATCCCCTTCCCCAATCTTTGGAAGGTGAATTAGCTCTCCAAAGTTCTCTGAGAACTGAATACTGTATGGATGATGATGATGATGATGATGATGATGATGATGCAATGACATTGGGTGGAAAAAAGAAGATCTCATAGTCTGCCATACTCTAGCATGCTGTCAGCCAGACTGTCAGAGTGATGCAGAAGAGAGGGTAAGAGTTTTTTGTGTGTTTGCTTAATTAGGTTCCTATCTTCAGTGTGTGTCCAATCACTTTACTTGACTGAAGAGATTGGCTGCAGGATGATGTTGTTTATTTGTTTAGTCACTTCTGACTCTTCGTGACTTCATGGACCAGCCCACGCCAGAGCTTTGCAGGATGATACATCTGATAAATACTTTTGTTCAGATCCTAGTATTTTGTTGCATGAATGGAAGCATTTTTTACAGATCAAACAGGATCTAAGTCAATTTGCCTAAGACTGGCTAACATAATCTGTTACAGGTAGGTTAGTATTCAACAACAATAACTACAAAATATTATTGTCTGCATAAGCCAATGTTCTTCCTAATGAAAAAATAGTCTATAAAGACAGCATGAAAATATACTGATGTCTTTGAATGTTCATCTCCTTTACTTTTGTGCTTGCATTTATATTTTGATAACTAATGAGATGTTTGGATCCAGTATGACTTTGAATTATAGATTTCAATTCATAGTAAGAAAAGAAGACTACAAGATGCATAATATTTCTTTTTACTAATTCTATACTCATTAAGTAGAATTTACTTTACAGTCTGGCAACCTCGAGCAATGAAGCTACTTAAATTGTAAAATATATGTAGCCATTACTGATTTTTAAAATGATATATATATATATTAAAATATCTTATAATCTTAGAGTGGTTTATATAAGGGTGGGGATTTTTTGTTCTAAATTTTGTTTCATTTTTTTGGGGGGGAGGGGTGCCTTTGAGTCAGTCTTGACCTGTCAACAACATGGAGAAGTCCATGCTGTTTTCTTGGCTCCCTATATATGCTTATAACAGCCCTGTGAAGAACAACAACAGTATAGAGACAGTAAATCATTAATTCATAGACTAAAACACTAATCAAATTTACTAGATTATCTATCTGCCCATAACAAAATATCTGTGCCAGCTTGTGCTACCCTCCAAAGCTCTTGGGACTTCCTAAAGCCATGCCATGGAAAACTGTTAGAAAGGAACTCTGCTTCTTTTGTCTTGCCCTGTCTAAAAGAGTAGGCTAAAAGATGAAATGAGGAAACCACCATATAACCACCATGGGCAGAAAAATCTGCATTTGACTTTGCAATGGAGCTAAGATAAGGTTTCAGACTTTAGGTCAACTCACATCAGCACCTGAGTTCTACATCCCTTTGCATGTATCACAGGAATGGGTCATGAATGTTTGGTAAAGACATTAAAATATAAAATGAAGTATATGTTTTAACATACCTTCAATATATATATATACATATGTATGTGTACATGTGCATATGTGTGTGTATGTGTATGTGTGTATGTATGTATGTGCGTGTGCGTGTGCGTGTGTGTGTGTATATATATATAAAACATTCAATCCAGATGCACATTATCTACATACTTACGATAAACACAAACATGCATATGTATATTCTCTAAATGTATAAATATACATCCATATAAATATATGCATATGCATACAAACAAACATACACATCACATTTTGGTTAATACACAATCACAATATTTCTGTAACTTTTTTTGTATGCCATCCTTTTATAGCAAACTCACTTGCTTTAAACAGATGGTCTTATCTTTTCCCCCCTTTATTGTAGCTGATTAAGATTTGGCTTCCCCTGCGATGTGTGTGTGTGTGTGGATATATACACATATACATGTGTGTGTGTGTGTGTGTGTGTATGCAAAATGTGTGTGTGTGTGTGTGTGTGTGAGAGAGAGATATAGTAACTGGATTTCTAACAGAAGATATGTAGGAAAAAGGAAAGATCATGCTGTGCTGTGATTATTATATGGCATGTATATGAACAAAGTTTTAGACTATATAGCATATATATATATGTATAGCTAATCAGGCTAATGTTCAGTGTGAACTTAAATAAGTTTACTTAATCATAATATACCATGAAGAAAAACTCTATAAAATTCTCCGATATCCTATTATGCAGTATATTTTAAAAGCTATTTTTCTCAATAAATACATATATACACACACAACAATATTTTATATAAGGTCTGCTTCCCCCTTCATCAGATTTACTATATTTAATATGGCTTTAATTATTAGATGTAGTTATTTTGAAGAATCTTTCTTTCTTTCTTTCTTTCTTTCTCTTTAGATGGTGCACACATTTTCAATCATGTCTTAATTACTTTTTAAAATGCTGCACTGGCTAAGGGACAAGAGAGATAACTTGTTAAACATTTGAACATTTCTGAGCTGTTTTCTCCATTCTGGCAGTCAATACCCAAGTCCAGATTGTAACCTCCTTTCTGTCTCCAAAGCCTGCCTTGGCTGCGTGTCCAGTGAGGGATTATGGATTTAGCAAGGAAGGTAAGTGTGACTGCAAGCATTGGCTCACCATCTGCTCCCCAGCAATGCTTGGGCCAACCTGCGTAGCCTGCAGCAAGACCAGGGCACTGTTCTCAATCCAGCCCTTTCCAACCTGGCTGAAGAAACACATCACATTCAGTCAGATGATTAGGTCTAAGTAGTCCATATGTAACAGAATATTTTTCCTAAATACCAAAATGAAAACAAAACGAATGCCATTTTCCCCCCACTTCCCTTGCTCAATATATCAAGTTTTACACAAATAAATACTCTCTTAAGGTTTATGCAAATTGTAGAAAAATAAAACTATGCATTATTTAGCAGTTCTTCTATTTCAAGATCCAACAGACTTTATTCACAGCATGTTTTTCCCTAGTTTATGTTGGCCTTCTTTTTTAATTCTATTTTTTAATTCATCTCTTTAAATTATTCCTTTTAAAATCATTATCTCATGTATCTTTATAGATTTCCATGCATTAATCTATTATTAAAATATTTTTGCAACTTGCAACTTATGCTGGTTAAATGTTTTTTAAGTGTAAATCCTTACACAAAGATGGGTCTTAGAAATTTTCTGCATTTCTATTTGTAACTAATGATCTTGTTGAAAAATTATTTCCAAATATGTCCTTTTGTATGGGACTTACTGATGAAAAAATAATCAGGCACCATATGTAGAAGTCACTAGAAGTCCCTTCCCTCCCCCTGCTAACTCTGGTGGTTTTTTAAGACGTTCTATTAAAATGATGCATTATACCTTGAAACCTTTGGGGTAGTAAATTAGATTAATACTATTTCTCCTTATTTATTCAATTTACCTTACATCAATTTGGGTCAAGATTTTTTTATTTTATTGTTTTTTTTAAGGAAGGCTGCTGAAATTAGCCTCATTTACTTTATTGCCTCCCAGATACAGCCTAGCATTGAAGGTGAAAATCAGCTGAAGAAATAGTATGTCTTTTTAACTTAAACTATTGTCTGCTCAACTGCAGAGTGCACATCAAAAACAATCCAAAACTGCATAACCTATAATACAGTATATTAAATTACAACATTGGTCAGTCATGGAAACTTATTCCCAGATATGAATTATTTACAGCCCATTTAAGTAATCCATATTCAGGTGTGGCAATGAAAAAAGTGCAACATAAATCTTTAATGCTGAGCAGTTGAGAGAGCAGGATTACAGGCATTTTAAAGGAGGGAGTGGGGAGAGCCTTAAACGAATTGATATAGCCTGTTCAGTGGCTTACTGCACCAGTGTGCTAATAAATTGACGGATGGTGTGTCAGGGATGTGAGTTGAAATCCCAGCATATCTAACTAGGGTAGGATCTAATATAACTGTACCAAAATAAGGAGTTTCTTGGCCCTGATGTTGGGGGACACAGTCTCTGCCTTACTGAGTATATCCTGTAGATGCTTGGCATCTTTAATTTTAATAAACATACTTACAGTTTGTAACTACACCAAGCAGCTTTTCCCCCCAATTTAACAATGTGATAGAAGTTTTTCTTATTTCTTTTACATGGGAGAATTATAGGTTAATCGATGTTACCACATAAAAGCTGTTTGATGAACTCAACTACACTTTCAAGCCACATAGCTCATTCACAACTTAAGTAGTCATAGAAAAATACAAACTGGGAGAAAGAAAAGATAGTTGCCCCCTCCAAAGCGTGTTTGCTGCAAATTCTTCCAAATGAGGTCATAAGACCCCTGTGTTAGGAACTGATCTCTCTTTTGTTGTCAAGAATAGTTACCTATATTAATTCATCTGATGAAGACCACAGCTTTAGAACTAAATTTTGCATACATTAGAAAGCAGAATTAGCATTGTACTGTGAGCAACATTCCATACTAACTTCTCTCCAAGCAACCATTAAAGGTCATGTTTTGATGACTGAATGGCATGTCGGCACCTTGGTTCCCCCGAGAGGCATTCCCCAGGTACATGCAAAAGGTTATTAAATTACCTTCCAAGCAACACTATGAAAATAATTACAGGCTTTTAGAGACATCAGAATGCCTTCCCTTTCTCTCTCCCTCTCTCTCTTTCTCCCCCCCCCCCAGCCCCCCTGTTTTTTAAATAAGATGAAGATGCAGTACCTAATGACCATTTCTGTGTGTGAGTCATAGAGCCTGTCAGCAGTGACAGGACAAATGAGCATAATGGCATAGCTTAAAGGGGAAAGGTTCATTTTAAATAGTGACAAATAATATTTAAATGGCATTGTTGGAGACCCATCATGCTTGTAAAATGTAGTTTGTATCTCTTCTTCATCCTTTAAATTCATCACTGTCAAATGGTATTAGCTACTAACATGCAACATCAGGTACCAATATAATTTTAAACTATTAAATGTGGCTACAACCAAACAACAATGCATCCTGATTTTTTCTACTTTTTGTAGCACAATAAATAAGGGCTTTTTAAATGTACAGTACATTTTGAAATATACTTTACTGAGCTGTATTTTTCTGTCGTATAACGAAGGTCTTTGCAAACAGAGGGGGAGGGGAAAGGCTTAATGTGGGATTTCTTGTCACTAACATGTTAAAATAGAAATGACTTCATAAACTAATGTAATTCACAGGTTTGAAGGACCATAGGCAAGATAATCAAATATTATAATTTGGTCAAAACAGTCCCAGACAAATGAATCCAGTGGTGTATATTCAGAAAAAGCTTCTGTTAATAGTGGCTGTCATTAAGCTTCATGTTCAGATACTTGACAAAAAAAGTATATTTTGAAGTGCTTCATAGTAAGTGTGAGACAGAATTCACTAGCATGAAAATGATTGTATCATTCTGAAAAGTTAATCAAAAAGATAAATCAGTACCTGCTCTTCAAACATATGCAAACAAAGCATATAAAGTCACACAATGGAAAGTAATAAAATCAATGTTGTTTTGGAATTCCAGAATTTCATAAAGAATCTCATAATTCCTGCATAATTTTGTACAATTTCCATCACATTTATGTTTCTTTTATTTTCAGATGACTTAAGCCAAAAAATGGCAACAGCTTAGAGCACCTACAAGTTGTTAAAAGTTATAGCCAATTTTCTCGAAAAATTATGCCAGCTAAAAACAGCACATTAAATATTTACCCTGTTGGATGTTAAAAAAACGCTTACAATGAAAAATGCTTTACATATTGACTATTCAAAATGGCCTTCACTTTGAAATGGTGAAATGGAAGGGATTGCAGATGTACAAGAATAAATATAAAAACAAATGAGTTGACTTGAAGTGTTGCCGGCTTTCATAAACATGCTACTGCAATAACATGTGACATTAATATTTAATTACAAAAGCCCGGCTGCAAAATCTTTGAAATTAATGTTTTGCAAAATTAACATTCCGTGCACAGAAGCAAAGTCGTTCCAGGCGCGACTGTGATTAACAATGCCATTCACTTTACATATTATATTAATATATTATTCAAGCTAAGAATTAACACCTCCTCATTTAAATAAGGTGCTACATATCATGATGAGCTAAAATGCTTTGCTTAAAATGGCCCTTCTGATTTTAAGCAATCGGTGTTTATCATTTAATATTTGTTATTGAATGCTCTTGGTGGTTTTTTAAAACTCCCTTTTTACATTCATTTTTCAAAATGAAGAGATTTCATTAAATGGTGACTTCAGATTCTTGAATCAGCAAACCACTTGAGCTGTCTTTTGCATACTGGGGTCTCATCTGCCTGACCTCACTGTTATGCCTACATTATCTTAATGATGATCCTGGATGCAACTCTGCTTCTTTGTAAACCAGAAAGAAAAGGCCCTTTTATTTTAAAGTGCAACTGTATTTTGTCATTATGATTTCTGAGTATCTATTCATAAGTCAGCCAGTAATACTTCAGACAATAGCTGCAGGGAAGCAAATGAATTGCTTAGGGATAAAGAACATACATATTCGTATAGACCTCTATACAACTTTCTCAGTTCTTATTTATTTATTTATTTTTAATTTGAGAGAGGCACTAAAACATTTTATTATAAAAGCCTACAATGTTCTCCTTCTGTCAGGATTGCTGCTTTTGATGCCACTATTTCCCATCTTTGCTGCCTCTGCAGCAGCATCTTTTCTTCAGTTAACTGCTGCTTCTCTGATTTGTTTCATCACACTGGTGATCCCAGTCAAGCATCACATGTTGAGTGATGTGATATCAGGTAGCACGACATCTCAAACTCAGATATGTGTATATGATAATACTGAGAGGAAACTTACTACTGAAGGGGAATTCTCCTGTATCAATCAGGTGAGGGATTCAAGGCAATTTGAATCATTGACTTCCCACACTTTGCATGGGAGAACGTTTTCATCCCCTATGGATGCAATGACTTCTTCCGAGTGACAGCAAGCTAAGGAACTTCTGACACTGTGAAATGCATGGCCCTCTTCGCTCAGACTTTTTATTGTTTCTCAAAACTACTTAAATCCTATACTTCCTAAAATTAATGTACTTAGCCCCCGGCATAACCACCATGCAATTCAGTTTTTTTGGAGATTCATAATTTGAAATCAAACATCGTTTAAGAAAAGGCATGTAGCAGACCAAGAAAAAATGTGCCAGAAAAGAAGTGTGAGAAAATTCTGCATGGTCAAAAAAGTACCATTATTGTTCTCTCTGCCTTCTCCAAATTCAGCTTCTACAAGGGTACAAATAATAAACTATAGACAGGCATTTCACATAAAACTGTAGATATGTAAAATCACTTATTGACACCTGCTTTATTCTAATGTTTCACTTTTTCTTGTCTTAAATGTTACGGCATTTAAACGCAAGTTTATCATTATACTTACGGCATCTATTCCATTTTTTTTCCACTGGACCCATCTTTTAACTGGCTATATGAATTAGGCACTAATTCATAATAACACAGTAATACTCTGATGAGGATTACAGTGCCCTTCCTTTTCCAGAACTTATTCCAGCAATAATACAATCCATTTCAGCTTTAGTAAAATCCAATATACCAAATGCAAACTGTGCAATTAATCTTCAAGAAAAAGAAATTGTAGTAACTAACTACACATTATTAGGTTGCATATAGGTGTTCTTATACCATGGGGTGTTCAGGAATGAGAAATTTGTTCCTTTCTGCATTCCTGGCGGGATCAAATGACTAAATCAGGAAATTGGTCAGTCTTGCCCTTTCTTCCAGAGACTCTTAATTATGCCCCCTTCAAAGAGACATTCTAACTTCATATCTACCCTAAGTAGAGCTGGGGTTCCCTTACCATCCTTTTTCCTTGGTTATTAAAAAAAAAAAAAGGAACACCAAATTGTTATAAAAGTAGTCTTCCACAAAGATACCAAAACCTATTGTTCTTTTACTGCAAACTCTTTTCCTTCCTATTGCTTTTTTTATACTTGTTAGATAAGTGAATATAATGACAATTATACTGGGAAAAACTGCCGATCTTGATCTTCTATTTTATTTTATTATCTTATTTATATATTTTTGGATGAGTTGGTAATTCCTAACAGTGGAGATGGAGCTGACCCGCCACAAATATAGACCATTAACCATTTATCAGGGACAGGAATGCATGATATCACTGATTGCTGCCCCACAGCTCACCCGAAAGGCAACTTCCACCTGCCTTTTCTTGCTGTGTCTGGATAGTTGTGCTGGCACAAGTAGTGCTGTCTGGATTGTGTGCTGTGCTTAATTTAATTATAGGCAAACTACTGTAATGAGTTAGTGTGTGCAGGAATGTCCCCCTTTCTTCAGCCATGGGCCACTGACTTCCATCATCATTTTGTCCTGGACTGCCTGCCCCTTCGGAAGGAACCTCAATCAGTGAACTTTTCTTCACTTCATTAGTGGACCAGTGAAATGCTGAACAGGCATAAAGATGGACTAATGTTTATCTCTTTACAGTTAACAGTATAACATATAAGATAAAAAGTGTGTAACTTCAGCATTAAATCAAATAGACCCTAGGTTATGTCAGAGTTGTTTCATTCTAATTTTATGGTCTGCTGCAATCAACACATACATCCAGGTGAAAGCGTTCTGAGTATCTGTTTTAAAGCCTCCTCCACTTTCTGGAAGTGAATTTATCCTTTGAATGACACAGCACTTACCCTGCACTGATATGAAAGGCCAACATGGATAGAAGTTTGTAAGTAGGACATTATATTACATCAACATTCTGTGAAGATATCTTTTGGTTCTGAGCAAACCATTAACAAGAGAAAACCCATTTTTGTATTTTTAAATATAAACATAAATTTCCTCCTACCAAATCACTGAAATTAAAATTATTAAATGTTATTTATTTAGTGAGCATACTCAAATACGTATTGTAGAAAATGTGTGATATCAAAACTTAAGAAGTCTCTGGTAAATATTAGGTTAATTCTGAAGGTTAAGATTTAGTTGCTACTGTTCAAGTGGTGAAGGACTTCTGAAGTAGGAAGTTACAGATAGAAATTATTTACCAAGTTCTCTCTGATATAGCTACCTCCTGTTATTTTAAGCTTTGTTGTTGTTTATTCGTTTAGTCGCTTCTGACTCTTCGTGACTTCATGGACCAGCCCACGCCAGAGCTTCCTGTCAGTGGTCAACACCCCCAGCTCCCCCAGGGACGGGTCCGTCACCTCTAGAATATCATCCATCCATCTTGCCCTTGGTCGGCCCCTCTTGCTTTTGCCCTCCACTCTCCCTAGCATCAGCATCTTCTCCAGGGTGTCCTGTCTTCTCATTATGTGGCCAAAGTATTTCAATTTTGCCTTTAATACCATTCCCTCAGGTAAGCAGTCTGGCTTTATTTCCTGGAGTATGGACTGGTTTGATCTTCCTGCAGTCCAAGGCACTCTCAGAATTTTCCTCCAACACCACAATTCAAAAGCATCGATCTTCCTTCTCTCAGCCTTCCTTATGGTCCAGCTCTCGCAGCCATATTGTACTACGGGGAACACCATTGCTTTAACTATGCGGACCTTTGTTGTCAGTGTGATGTCTCTGCTCTTGACTATTTTATCGAGATTTGTCGTTGCTCTTCTCCCAAGGATTAAGCGTCTTCTGATTTCCTGGCGGCAGTCAGCATCTGCAGTAATCTTTGCACCTAGAAATACAAAGTATTTCACTGCTTCTACATTTTCTCCCTCTATTTGCCAGTTATCAATCAAGCTGGTTGCCATAATCTTGGTTTTTTTGAGGTTTAGCTGCAAGCCAGCTTTTGCACTTTCTTCTTTCACCTTCATCATAAGGCTCCTCAGTTCCTCTTTGCTTTCAGCCATCAAAGTGGTATCATCTGCATATCTGAGATTGTTAATGTTTCTTCCAGCGATTTTAACTCCAGCCTTGGATTCCTCAAGCCCAGCATGTCGCATGATGTGTTCTGCGTACAAGTTGAATAGGTAGGGTGAGAGTATACAGCCCTGCCGTACTCCTTTCCCAATCTTAAACCAGTCCGTTGTTCCGTGGTCTGTTCTTACTGTTGCTGCTTGGTCGTTATACAGATTCTTCAGGAGGCATACAAGATGACTTGCTATCCCCATACCACTAAGAACTTGCCACAATTTGTTATGGTCCACACAGTCAAAGGCTTTAGAATAGTCAATAAAACAGAAATAGATGTTTTTTCTGAAACTCCCTGGCTTTTTCCATTATCCAGCGGATATTGACAATTGGGTCCCTAGTTCTTCTGCCTTTTCTAAACCCAGCTTGTACATCTGGCAATTCTTGCTCCATGAATTGCTGAAGTCTACCTTGCAGGATCTTGAGCGTTACCTTACTGGCATGTGAAATGAGTGCCACTGTTTGATAGTTTGAACTTCTTTAGCGTTTCCCTTTTTTGGTATGGGGATATAAGTTGATTTTTTTCCAATCTGATGGCCATTCCTGTGTTTTCCAAATTTGCTGACATATAGCATGCATTACCTTGACAGCATCATCTTGCAAGATTTTGAACAGTTCAGCTGGGATGCCGTCATCTCCTGCTGCCTTGTTATTAGCAATGCTTCTTAAGGCCCATTCAACCTCACTCTTCAGGATGTCTGGCTCTAGCTCACTGACCACACCGTCAAAGCTATCCCCGATATTGTTATCCTTCCTATACAGGTCTTCCGTATATTCTTGCCACCTTTTCTTGATCTCTTCTTCTTCTGTTAGGTCCTTGCCATCTTTGTTTTTGAAACGAGATATATGTATGTGTGTGTGTGTGTGTGTATGTATATGTATATTATAATATAATACAAATATTTTATATCTTTCCTCTTTGCCAGGAGCTCAGTGGGGCAACATAGCACTCCCTGCTCTAACTTCTTAATCCAACAAAACCCCGTGGGGTAGGCTGGGCTGAGAGATAATGCCTGACCCAGTAAGCCCATGGGTGAGGATGAGGTTGAATTTGCATCTGTTCAGTCCTAGCCTAACATCTTAACCAATCTTAGTCTAACACTTTACATTAGTAGTGTGTTTTCAACAGTATCAATATTTCTGTCAAATACTTTACAACAATAAGTAAATTAAATCCTGCAGTGACAAAAGAATACATAGGTAGATTATTTTTGTATTTCAATGACTTACCAAAAGTCAATATAAATCTGGCCAAATACATTAGTCAGTTAGCATTGTTAAATAAGAGGTTCATCAACATTTTGCGAGAAACATTAAAAAATCTTGAGAGTATAAAAGAATTCTGCTTCTTTTTCCTGTATAACCTTTCTGAACTGCTGATACTTTTTGTAAGACTGTGTGATCGTATCTCTGGCATAGCAGATGGCAGATACAAAGATCATGCTCTTAAGAAGTCACAAACTTGCCCTTCAAAAATAAAATGAAGGTGACTGCCCAATGTCAGTGTTACAAGATTATGGATTTTCTTTTCTCTCCCTTTTCACAACCAGGTAAACTACTCATTAACAACCACAACTCTTGCCAAAATTGTGCAGTGCCCTAAAATCCACATTGCCTGCTGCTCCCTTGCTGGAATAAACCAGCAGCCATTTTCTGACGGCAGGCACAGACAATGGCACTCTGTAGTCACCCTCCTTCAAACAAAATTCAGTCTCTGAGCTTGTTTTTCTTCCGTGGTTTTTAAGTATTCTATCCCCTTACGCCACCTTGAGTTACCCTGTTTGGCTGGTGTGCTTTAGTTCATTTCAGACTAACCTTCAACCAAGTCAGTGATTACTGTGGTCTCCAGTGTCTTCTAGAACCACTAATGCTTGTTGTTCAAAATATTGCTCATTCTGCTCAAATCATGGATGCCTTAGACTATGGAAAAGTGTGTCCTCTTCCCTCTCTCCCTACCACATTAAGGCCCTGTCTTGAATTTGAAACCAAATCTCCATCCACTACATATTTGATGAAGGAGGTTTCCTTGCATGGAATGAATCAGGCCTTCTTTGTCATTCCTCAACAACTTTTACTTGATGATGCCCTGGATTGTAGTGGATATGGCATGTCTGCTAATGGATATGAGAATCTGAACTACAATAATGCTCAATGTTAGGGTTAAGGTACAATAAGGTCATCATATAGCCTGGCCTGCACAGCATGAGCAGGCCTATTTTTGCTTTTCATTCTAATATTATCAAGCAGAGATCTTCATACAGATATTGTACTGCAATGGATGTCAAAAACTAGGATATTTGCAGATGTTTAAAACATCTTCTACTCCTTTTATTTTGTATCCAATGGTGTTTTTCATTTAAACAACTGGATTTTTTGTACAAATTAATTCCTACTCCCCAAATTACTTCAATGTGTTTTTCATAACTTTGTTTTTATATCTGTTTTTGCAGCACAGTTTTTTTTTTTTTTTGCATTTATAAAAGAAAGACTCATGTTCTGGCTCATTTGATAAAAGAAGTAAGCTGTGAATTTTCATCAGAATATGTTGTAGTGCGGACAGGGGAGACTGCATTAACACAACAATGACTCTTCCAGGAGTGCAAATGGGATTAGGCCATTTTAGTAAGCAGGCAATTCTGAGACAATGCACTGAGTCATTGGGCTGTCACCATGAAGAAATTCTGTATTTATCAGATGAAAAATATACACCAAACCAATGGAATAAATCAGCGTGTATCTGAAACTGTGTTTGTATTGAACAGCATGGATTTAATCATTCTATAGATTTACAAGTTTCACAAGTAAAGTTCTCATAAGCCTTTACCAGACAAAACAGCTGAAGGAGGCGGAATCTCAGGATTCTAAAATCTCAATTTGCTTTGTATATAAAGCATGCCAATGCCATCAAAATACAAGATGTTGTTGTTTTTCCCATGCCCATGTGATGTAGTAGGATTGTATGAAGGAATGCCACATTTTTCACAGAAACAATTCAATAGAAGGTGAGAAAAGAACAGTCAAGAAGTCAAAAATTCATGGGGAAAAAGGGATTTTTAACATACAGAACAAAATATTTGAAGGTTAACTAGGCACCATTTGTTTAGACAGGATTTTACATCTATGATTATGCAGTTTTTCAATGAAGCAAAGTACATTGTGCTCTGGATTTCCTATAAAGGCTGCAATTCTCCTGGACATGCATGTTCTAAGTATCTTTGAACGCCTAATATTCCAATTTATATGCAACAACCCAAACTGATGTCCAACGAACAGTTTTCTTGCTACTGCTTAAATAACCACCCAAAGTTGGTTCAGAAATGGGCAGTGCCTAAATCAAATAAAATTAATAATTCATAAAATACATGAACAAATTTAAGGTTCTAGAAAGGACATAGGTGTAATAAGATTTGTTTGGCATTTTGGTACATTAGCAAAGGTTTGAGAGCATTCTGGCCAGGCCAAGGTGTCTAACATGGTGGCCTCTTCTCCATTTATAGCTCCTGGTAGGTTTTTCCCAAGTCAGAAAAGAATGGGAGTAAAAATGCAGGCAGCTGGGCTCAACTTTTCAAAAAGCCACCAACACAGTGTTGACACTGTTGCAAAATTAAGTGCCAGGTAGACCAGGCTGCCAAGTGGTTGCTCGACATGCACTGGAAATATTAAATTTTAAAATGGCCCTTTAAAATTTTTGGGAGAGAGGGAAAGAGACAGAAAGGCTGTAACTCAGTACTTCATTTGGAACTGTGTCTGGAAGAGGAAGTAAGGGCTAGTATTGGCAAGCAGTCTGGAAGGCTAAAATTGATGAGACTGGGAAAAAGGGTGTGTGTTTGGTGTTATTTGTGGTTTGGTTTGGGTATGATACTTTTGCTTCATTTTTCTCTGAGCTTTGCCTGTTTGCCTTCTGTGACATAGGTTTGGTTGTACTTTTCTTGATCATGTTACTGAACTCTGAACCTCACTAATTTACCTTCTACAAAATAGGTATTATAACAGGTACTCAAAAGTGCTATTTTGTACTTGTGGTCAGAATTCACCTCTCCCTTGTATTCAGGCTCATAGACGAATTATTTTCCTTTCTTCATAGTTTGTCTTCCGGAAAATTGATATTTGGTGAATGGTGATGCTCATTATGGCAGCAGGATTATGAGAATGCCAATTACATGCACTCAGATTTCAAAAAGGGCCCACCAATCCCCCAAAGGTTGAAGAGAGTCATAGATGGTAAGCAGAAAATGTGTGGCCTTATAGAATGGATTGATGTGCAGAACTTTGAAGAAATGGTTAAAGGAATTCAGGAAACTTAGGAAACGTTAGGGAAGTGTTTCCTATGCTATACTATTGTACAAAATTT